>NW_005054297.1:1175267-1220195 GCF_000277835.1 Geospiza fortis | reverse complement strand
ATTCCTGCTTTTGCTAAAAAGCACACTGGGCCTTATTGGACAAATAATTGGCAATACTTCTTCACATCAATCTCCAACAAAGACTCTCGCTCAATCCTGTTTCCATCCAGTGGTTATTGGTTTAGAGTCCCACGCACTGTCTGGCAGTTTATGACTTTCATTCCTAGAACAAAGTTCAAAGAACTCTGGATCACTCACTTGCAGACAGTTGCTCATAACTTATCCAAACTATACTAACACAAAACATGTTTTATTTTGCTTTTACTTGAAGAAAAGATGAATGATGGCCATGCTTTGACAATTAATTTTCCAGGAATATTGTCTTACATTATTACCCTTCTAGCATAGAGGTTAATGATTTTATCAAAAGCCAGCCGAGTCAAATGAAATAATACTGCATAGCTAACTGCTCTCCTGCCATTTGCCTTAAGAAAAAAAATGTCCTATATTGCCCAATGATACTACTTATACATTGAAAAAAATATAATTCTGAAGATAAAGCTGACCAGATATGACCACACTACTTTCCCTCTCTTTTATCAGGTCTATAAGTATACATTTAAAGGTTCACAATGAACTGGTCACCCCCGCAAATTACAATTGAGCAAATGGAAACTGCCAATAGAGAAATCAACCCTCATTTGTTAATCAACTTTGTATCATTAAAATTCATCTAAACAGAGCAACTTAGAAAAAATTCCTGTACCAGTGCACAGAGTATGTCACTGTTTCAGTTACACCTCCCTCCAGTCAATCATAAACACTGTTTGCACATATTGGTAGTATTTCCTAACTCATAAGAACTTTAAGACCTGAGATGTAGCAGTGGTAGGCTGTTCCTGGTGACCATTTCACCCCAAATAAAAAGCAGGACGGGCTTGGCCCCATTCTTAGTCAGAATGTCCTTAGTCACAACCCCAAAACTGTCTCTCCTTGCCTGTGCTTTAACTTTATAAGAACCATCATCCACAGATTGGTCAGGGCTGACTCCTCTGTGCATGCCAAGGTATCTCTTGCAGCAGAGTCTCACTAACCTGTGAAATGTCACCTGATTTTTACTTGCTGCTTTGCTTGTCTTATCATCAGTTTCCATTGCCCCAAGAACAGAGCCAAAGAGCATCCTTCAAAACTGGTAAAGTCAGCACCATTTATTTTGGGAAAGAAAGGACAGTAGTTTATATTTAATCATGGTTTATTATCTGTCTACTCAAGGTTCTGTATTGCTCCTGCCATTGCAGCACCTGAGTATTTTACACATAAAAAGGTTTGGCAAGGGTTTAATTCCCAGGGGAGCACATAGTGCCTCTGTCTCTGCTCCCTGCTATTTCATTCAATAGCTAGGATTTCCAAGGGACCTGTGGGTTTAGGTGCTTTACTTTCACAGAAACTGAATGTAAATTTTGCACTTGGAAAGAAGGAAACTGAAAAGCAGCCAGCGTGCAGCACAGGAAATATTAGTGAGCTGAGGATTTTCCTATGTGCTTCCATCAGCTTTTGCCCCTGTAGTTCTTTCTGAAACCTGTGGAGAGCATATGATATGAGAAATGAAATTTATTCCCACTTCACAAATGCTAAAGTAATGCTCATTCCTAAGCCTTTGCTCAAAGAAGGCTCTGCTTACACAGGGGGAGGAGACCAGTGCTCTCCACACCCATCATTTGAATGGCTCTGGCCCCACTCCAGACTGAAGAGTCAGAAAGAAAAGGTACAAAGAGTGCCAAATAAGCAAATCTAGGTGACATGTTGCCAGTAGAAACTTTTGGGCACACTTAAGCAAAACATTTAATAGTGCAAACCAGCATTGCACAGGACATCAGGAGAGGAACAAACCATATTCCATTCAAGCTGCAGGAGGATATGTAGATAAGACTAATGTAATTATTAATGTGATTTTGTCAGGATGCTAATACTCCTAATCTCGAAAAAAATTCAAAACAAAACAAAACAAAACACCAGCCCCACCCCCACCCCCAAGAAAAAAGAAAACTACCTCACATCCTCAACAGATATTAATGAAAACAAGTGGTTTAAACCTCAAGTTTTATGTCTCATTTGAAAGAACAACACAGTTGTTCAGGGCTAGACAGTGTAAAACTTTCCATAAAATTAAATGACAAACAAATCATTATTTGATTTTATATCCACTAGGAGCAATAAACAGTGAGGCCTCACAGCTTCTGCAGCATCTGAGTAATTCTAAAAATTTCAGGACTGCAGCATGTAAGTGGTAAAACATCTGTTCAGTGTGGAGGGTTGTATATATTCTTTGTAGTTGTTTTTGTCATCTCTTGCTGATAAATAGTTTTGGGGGTCCCTCTGTATAGAAATGGCTAAATGGAGAGTTTACTTTTTCAATACCTTGTTTGACTCTTAAAAGTGGAACCAGCATGTCCTCTGGCTCTTTTTCACTCCTGTATCTCAATATTTTTAAATTGTTTGAACAGCTTTTTACATTAAAATATTATGGTCAGTTATATATGTGATAGATACCACATGCCATGATTTGACCTTTGTTCTAAGCCTTTTGGTATGATGTTTCTAAAGAGCTAATATTATTATCTACATAGGCAGACCCTGAAATTGTATACAAATTTAAGAAGGTTGTGTTGGTTCTAGGGCTGGAGAACAGGCTGAGGTTCTTGGTTGAGGATACTACACAAATACTGACATAACTTTTTGAAAAACAGTTTTGGAACTGGGAAGGTTATCACCAATGCCCAAGGTCTTCCTACCTGTCTGGCCTAAAGTTTCTCTTTAAAGAGAAAGAGGTGGGTTGGGTTGGCCATTGGTTTCATAGCAGGCTAGAGTTTCTGCTCTGCTACAGAACCTGAGTTTGTGTTACATTTCTTTATGGTAGAAATGCAATTGGTGAGTGTCACCCATTGAGTTTATCCAAAAATGTGTCCCCTAGACAAATATAATCTCACTTCTAATTCAGATTTTGTGTTTTTTCATTGAAACAATTACATTGTCAAATATCAAACTATACTACACAGACTACTAAAGAGGTAGAATTTATGTTTAAAAAAATTTATTTTTTCAGAAAGTAGACTCATCATTTTAGTGAATTACCAACTTCACTTTTCTCATTCAAGTCTCATTTTATATTCACAACAGATAAAAAAATGAAAAGGCAAAGAAATCTTTGCCTTTTAACCTCAAAAGGAATTTTTCACTTAAAAAAAGGTACAGTAACCCACTCCCTTCCAAGAATTTTAAGTTTCCTACCAAGCCTCCTGGGAAAAAAATACCAACATTTTATTTACACCCAGCAGAAGGGAGGTGGATGCAGAAAGCCTTGCCATAGCTGCCACATATATTCCTCTTTCAAAATGCTGCAGTACTAGCAACACTGCTTGTGTGGCTGTAAAGTACAATACCACACAGTGTAGCAGACTTTCTTGCTTCTGCAGCAGGCACTAGTGACATATGTTATGTCACTTGAGACAAATGAATTAAACTTATGTTGCTATTTGGAAGTTGTTCACATCTATCTGAGTTGTTTACAGAGGGAAAAAAACAAGTTCTTGCAATAAATTCGTGGAGCAATATACTGTTACAGAGGACAGAGGGGATCTGTCTTAGTTTCTCCTCTAGAAACTGGAAATACATTGTGCAGCTGCTTACAAAATTCAGGCTCTGTTCTTCCAGGATATGCATTGTCTTTCACATATTACTGTTTGTTATTTATTAATTGCAGTTTCTCACCAAGGACATTACATAACAATGTGGGAGCACGTTTTCAATATGAGATGGACCTGTGACTAACCAGGGTGAAAAGCTAATGAAGTCAGCAGGAGCAGCCAGAATGAGGGGAGACTTCTAAAACTCTCATGCTTTTAAAATCCTCTCAGAGTAAAACAAATCCGCTGTTTCTTCTCACCTCTGCAAGCCACATGGATGGCAAAGAAATGGTGGGTAAGAAAAGCAATATATTCCCTGATGTTCTGAATTGGTTTATATACAGATCATGCACGTTTACGTAATCTGGACATACTGCAGCATCATATTTCAGGAGGAAATCTGAAGTATCAGAGGCTGTTCTTGATACAGTAGCAGTCAACTTTTTTTCTAAAATTTCTTGGGGAAAAAATATGTTGAATTCCCAAAGAAGGAAGCCTAGCATGTGAAGTGATAAGTGAATTTTTAGATTGCTTTCAGTGAGAAAGGATTTTAGGATGGGAATATTGTGAAGTAATTTCATTATCTTTTGGGAGCCTGCTATCAGTGTTATTCAGGCTATAGTCAGATCTCATGCTGCAGATGCTTCAGTTGAGCAAGAGAAACAGCTCTTATGACTCTGGGAAAGGAGAACTAACTGGCAGAGAGGGAATGAGAGCGCCATCAGTGGGACAAGGCTTCTGTGACCTGAATATATACCTACCATGCCACTTTCTCACAAAGACAGCTCTCTACAGCTGTGAGCAGAGTATCAAGTAATGTTTTTTCCTGGATACTAATTTCTCATCTTAGTCTCCTCCTCCTGCACCTCCATAAAACTATTTCAAAACATCCATATTCAGATACAGGGCAAATAGAAAACTTCTGAGTGACTGGAACCAAAAAAGTCAGAGACATCAAGTAACCAGTCTGCTTATTTTTGAGATTTGCAGAGGTTTACTGTAGGGTACAAAGAAAGAAAATAATAGAATACCCAGCAACAAAACATGATGTCAGTCAGTTGTCTTTTAAAATGTAGTTAAAAGTACTAATCCTATTTTCAGCACTTCGTGTAATCACCATGAACTAAATGGCCATTAGAGCACCTTTCTAACAGAAACTAATATGGGAAAGAGCCATGCAAGCCCACTTCTTCCCAGCCACTGTGAATTCTGAAAAGCAAGAAGAAAAAATTACTTAAATCCTATTAGGACAACGATGCCTATGCATTCCGGTCCAAGATTAATTCTTTCCCACAAGGGCATATAGTACATGACTTCAGCCACATTTTCAAAAGAAAGAAAGAAAGACATTTTGAAGAAAAAGGAGATAAATCCTGATTCCTTAAAGTCATTAAACATATGTTGAAGTACATGTGTAATATTCAGCAAAGCAGAAGCATGAAGTATAGATTTGTTTTTTAATCATTTGTTGATTAAACTGAATGTTGTATGCAGACATGTGAAGAAGAAAAGCAAGTTGAAGGGTTAGCTGTTTAAAAGGCCAAGTTAAACAAGATGTAATTATGGCTTCACTTAATCTTTTCATTCTACTTCAAAGCTTCCATGCGTGGGAAGGGTCTTGACACGTTAGAGTCCGCTTTGCTGTCTCATTTATCTTGACTTTTTTCAATGACCAACACTTTTCCAATATGCCTACTTCCTTGAAATACCACAGGACAAATTCAGCATACCACCTCCAGAGAAACCACACCGATACCAGTTAGCCCAACCCCTTTATAAGGTTGAGCCATTATTTTCCTAATTTGGATTTTATTACTGGCATAAAATCTTTAAAATTACAGACAGAAACAAGCTTTAAGACATTGAAAGAAAAGATAAAGGACCAGGACCATATACTCTGAATCCTTTATCTTAATATCAAATAATAGGCCCACAGCTAATAGCATGGCCTGTGAGACCTTCCTTCTAGCCAGGTGCTTAATTAAAAAGCAAGATCAAAGGTCATTGCTTCATTTAGAATACAAATCTCTGCCTTTGATACTATAAGGGAGGGGGCAGTGTGCAACAGCCTGAAATAGGAAGCTTTGGTTCATGGGTCCCAGGCCAAGCCCAAGGTCCCTGAGGCTGGAATGCCCCAAGCACACCCACCCTCCCTCAGCCTTCCTGGGGTCTTGTACTCTGTTCTACCTGAGCCTGGTCTCACCTGATCCTGGCTCACACTGATCCTGGCTGCAGGCAGGGTGTAGCCCTACATTTCTCTTCACAGAGCAAAGCAAGGCACAATTCTTCCCAAGAATATTCTTATAATTTGCTGTGTCTGTGTTTGTGCAAAACTAGAATGCAATATGGAGATTGTTTACCCAAAGTGATGGTGTTTTGTTTCCTTGGCCTATCAGGGCCAAGTGTGAGTGTGTGTCGGGGCTGTTGGGTGACAATCACGAGTTCTGGGCAGTGTGTGCAGGGCTGAGTGCTTGGCAGATTCAGTTTTAGATGTATAGAATAATATAGTGTAATAAAGTAATTAATTAGCCTTCTGATATCGATGGAGTCCTCATCATCATTCTCTCTCCCCTCGTTGGGGGTCCCTGCAAATTCAATAGCAGGGCTCCAAGGTCCAGGAGAGTGTGGTCAGCACCAGGGTGGTGTCCAGGAAAAGTGGAACCCCTGCAGGTGAAGTGTAGGGGTAGGCAAGGGTGTTTTACAGCAAAAGTTGCCTGCACATCTTACAACAGGAAATGGTCAGTTCCTCAGCCTTTTCCTAATGTAGCATAAAATAGAAAGCAGGTCTTGACAATATTAAAAATTTTGAGTTTAGTGACAGATGTAGGTAACATTTTAAGTTCAGAGGTGGGCAGGATTTCATTAGGCACAGGTGAAAATACTAGGCTGGTTGTGATAAACTGAAAAACAAACCTCTATGTAGCCTGAAGCCTGTTCCTCATGTGACTTGGAGTTGTAAGTGAGAACACCCCAAACGTTTTTGAAAACTTGAATTTAACAGGAGTTAGTACTCTCATTTAACTCAGCCTGAATATAATTTAACATAAATCCACAACCTTAACATATAAAAAATCAAAAAAGAAGCCATCCATCTTTTTTTTGCCTGTGTAGTCTCTTCTGAGCCTTCTACTTCAACAGCAACCCCCTGTTGTTGTTCTCCCAGTGAGAAGTCATGCCACAAAGATTATTGATTGAAAGTATCTATAAAATCCTAAATAAATTAGTATTAACTACCTCTGCCACAATGTACAACAAAATTTAAGTAAGTGTAGACTAACTTTGTTATTGTGCAAAATCCTGCACAGTAATGTGAATTTGTTGTTATGGGATTAGATTTTGATCCCTGGGATTAATTTCCTATTATTGCTGACAGAACTGACACAGAAAATTAAGTATCCTCAATGCAAATTGTTTTCTTTCAGAGATTCTAGAGGAGCCTTTAGTTTGGGCTGAAGCTCGCCCCATTCCTCAATGTGGCACTTGGGGACACAGTGGAGGACTTGGCAGTACTGATTAACAGTTGGACTCAATGGTCTTGGAGAGTTTTCCTACTTAAATGTTTCCATGATTCCTTGTGAAATAACACCTCTTTCTGCCACATTAAAATCTGAGGGAAAACTGTCAAGGGGCTTTACCTTGTTTTGCAGTTCTTCTTCCCTCACCTAATGGGATTAACATCCAGCTCTCATTGCAGTAACAGCCCAAGCCTAAGGGTTTATGAAAGTCTGACACAAAACCTCTATTAATTTGATTAATTTCTAAATACAATGAATGAAATTTTTTCTCCTTCCTAACATCAACATAATTTAGTTGTTAATTTTTTGGAAGTATCATTTTGCTCTTGATCTTAACATGCAGAGTATCTCTTCTAATACATCCTAAGGATAGTTGGTCACTGTCAAAGGCAGTTGCAGCTATCTTAGTGCTCTTCTCCATTTTTTGCTTTTTTGGCAAATATTTTCATTTTATGTTTGTCTTGATCTACTCTCCCATCATTAAAATGACTGTATAGTGGCTCATATTCTATGGTATCAAATAATTCATCTGAATAGATAACTGATGATATCTTTATTTGCCTTCAACACCACTTTCTGTGGCTTGCACAATTCTGGGCATGGATGTTTTATTTTAAATAATAATTGAATTCACTGAGTAAAATTTGTGATTAATGTAGGTGTGAATTATTCCAGGAGCACTAGACACTAGTGAATAATGGAAAAATATATTTTCTGCATAATTTATTTGAAAGATAAGAATTGTACAATAAATTATTCAACCAATATGATTCAACCAGTCTGTAGTAATTTTTAAGGTAGCATGCACTCCCTCTACTGGATGACTTGGTGCTTCCAAAGGAAGCTAAAAAACTCCAGAGTCATGATTTCAGAATTATTTTTCCAAATATTTAAAAATTCTTGGCTACAGAACAGAGGATCTTTCAATATTTGTACATAAACTCAGAAGGGCAGATCTTATTGGGCAGCCATGTTTTTTAAAGGCCAAAGTTTTAAACATAATTACTTGGCATTGTAGGCTGATGTAAAAAAATATATATAAATTTCATTCTTAAGTATTATGTGACACTCTGTGATGAACTATGGCTTGGCCAGGGTAGACCAAGGCACAAGACAAGAGAAGATTTTATTCAAACAATGACTGGTGGCATCACTGACCACGGGAATCCCAGGATTTGTGCAGCACCCTGAGCTTTGCAATCTTAATGATGGTCAAAGTCCTCAACAAATATTTCACTTTATGAACATAATCTATTAAAATATTGATGATAGGAAATGGTGAGCAGATGCTGATGCCATCAGATAAGGGATGGGCACTGACAGCTCAGTCTACTCCTTAGGTGACCTCCTAAACACAGGAGAAAGCATCCTGTCCCCACCCTAGTCCTGACTATGGCAGTGGCTTTGATGTGTGTCATGCATTAAGGTAAACACATTTCATTTCTTGTCCCAATTCAGCTGGAGACATCAAGCATGGAGCTGTCTGGCAGGATTATATAATTTGAATTATATTATCCCTTTTCCAGTTACTTAGCCTCTCTGACCAAGTCTCCTCACAAATAAACAACTCATCCACAATTACTTTTTCTGCACCAGCCCTATTTTGTTATATCAGTACACAAATTTGAGGACTTTTGATGTGTTTCTCAGTCATTTCAGCCCTGTATGATATTTCTGATGTGCACAGTTGTCCTTGCAAGGTACGACCATCAAAAGACTGCCAGCAATCCCATCTAAATTCCCATGAAGTTCAGCCTGCTGTCATGTAATTCATGCTAACTCTAACCTTTGACAGCCTCTTACTTTGATATCTGTTTCCTAAGCCATGTCCAGCAGTCATTCATAGTAATAATAATAAAAGACTATGATCTGGTTGTTCTTCCTCAGCATTAGATGCTCATCTTTTCTTGACTTGCCCTTCAGATCTTTTGATTTCAGACTGTGAAAGGTCCCAGGTCTTTCCAATAGAGTTCATCAGACTCCACTGAAATCTCTCTCAAAGGCTCTCTAGAGACTTCTGCAGAGAAGTGCTTTAAAGTTTGTGATGAGCCTGATCCAGCACATACTGAAGGACAGTCTTTCAAACTGTCTATTCTTTTTCTAAGTCTATTCTTTTTCTCTGAACTTCAGTCATGTCCTTTGAGAGTAATTTATTCTGGCAAAACCAAATTCAATCTAATTTTTAACTTACATTGAAATCAGTATAACTTCAGCGAAGTGACAGAATACAGATACAATAAATGAAAGAAAAAAAATCAAACCTGTTTTTGTGACAGCAAAGGAAAAAAATCCATAATTGCTAACATTGGTGCTTTAACTGATGGACATCAACCAACCAAATATATTCAAAACTCATTCACTTTCATGCTATAATCTTAACCCCATATACCAATAAAATAGCATCACACTGCCAATCACACTGCAATCAATGGTCTTTAGATTGCAGCTTTTATGGTGAGAGAATGAATGGCATCCCTTTGGAGAAATAAAGAGAACAGGAAATATATTCATGGCTTCATAAGCAGAAATTTAGAGTGGAAATCTTGAATTAATTTACTTAGTTCAGATGTAAGATTGTATAAATGTTTGTCATTATTTCTTGTGTAAAAATGAAGATTCATATAAAGAGAATTTGTCAGAATGCTCATCACATTTCCATTATCTAGGAAAAATGTGACTTGGGATCCATTAAATACAAAAGAGTGAACAGCTAACTCACTTACTGATAGTTATATCAAGATTAGTTAGGGTAATATAGCTGTACAGTACCTAGGAAAGTATTATAGATTTATTTATAATCACTCTAAAAATGGTGTTGAAGAGATATTTTTAGCAAAAAGAAAAGAATGCAACTTAAGAGTAAGGGGCATAGGTTTTTACTGTCAAAGCAATCCTTTCTTTTTGTAATAATATAGCTAATATGTAACTAAAATAAATATTCTCATTAATATTAAAATTCTGGAAATTAAACATCCTTAAAATGGACACTTTTTTTCCTTTAATAACAGCATTCTTGTTCTTGCCTTGATAATTGCATCAGACTCTTTTCAGTGATGCCCAGCGACAGAATAAGGGGAAAGTGGAACAAATTTGAATAGGAGGGAGAACTTCTTTTCTGTGAGGGTGACTTAACACTGAAGCAAGTTTCCCAGAGAGGTTGTGAAGTCTCCTCTGGAGGTATTCAGAACCAACCTGGACACCATCCTGTGCAACCTCCTCTAGAGGAACCTGCTTTAGCGGGGGGTTGGACCAGATGATCACTGGAGGCCCCTTCCAACCCCAGCCATTCTCTGATTCTGCAATTAATGTCACCAAAACTCCTACCCATTATTTCCTTCAGCCCAGTAACTCAGTGCATCTTGAGTGTGCAAGTGTCTGTAGCTACACAGTCAGGCTTATTACCCCTTCAAAAAACTAATCTCTAAGAGCATGAGCACATTTAAAACTGAAAATGATAACTGATTTTTCTATTTAATTTGATGTCTGTTAGAAGAAAGGAGGCCCATATCGGGACCAGGAGTTTTGCTGTCTTCAGACCCAGTACAAAACCAGACCCAGACACCTCCAAAAATTACTAGAGACTACACATATGGCACTTTTACTTATCTCCAGTGAGCCTGGGGTGTGTTGGAGAGACCATGTATGTGCATTTTGCTCTGTGCATGAGAGAGAAATCAGATGCATTTGAGATCTGTTGCAGTAGAGATGCACAAACAGGTCACCTGCCAGGCGCACTGAGCCCATCACATCCGAGATGCTGTGGAACTGGCAGGTTGAGTTACCCCTGAACAGGTGGCAGGTGACAGGGCAGGTGACATGTCAGCTGGCTAGGAACTTGCCAGGTGTTGGACTGCCAACTTTACACTTTGGTAGATAGGAAAATGCACCAGGGACAGAACAAAGCCACCACATGGAGCATTTTCCAAGCAGGCATGGGAAATGAATTCATGTGCTCTAAATTCCATGTGAACACCCAAACTACAAGACCCTTCTTCAGCTCAAAAGAAAAAAAGGTCATGTTGGGAAAATATCATATAGAAAATGTAAAGATATAAGAATAAATGTAGAAGTTATAATATAAATAATATCTCATTTTGTCCAGGACAGCAGGAAAATTTTGGAGGAATTTAGACCCACCTTTTTCTCACTGAAGTATCTGAATTTCAGGAAAAAATTCTAAAATATATAAAGGAATGAGATTTCCAAACCTGGTCTAAAACTAAATATTCCTATTACAAACCCATCTTATAACAGGTTTGAGAGGCAGTATTTTTTTATTTGTAAGGAACAGAGAAGGATTCACAGCACAAGCCTTTTTCAGAACTGAAATAGAAGCCTACATGACCCTTAGGTTATCAGGCACAGCACTTTTTTTAGTGTGGTCTTTGAAAACATCAGCTGTTACTATGGTTGCTAAACACTGCAGTAAAATGTTATTGTTTGCATGTGAATTGTCAAATCCTAGTAAATAGAGATTGAAATGTTATATGTCCCATGACTGCCTCAGACTGAAGTTTTGCGGAGCATTCTGTCTCCAGCCATTCACAGTCTTTCCCTGAATGAGGCTAGGTTTTGTCTGTGTTGGAAATGCTGGTGACCTCTTCTTTCATAAACTCTTGTCCTTAGAGAAGACTCTTGAAATTTGGCAGGAAGGTGAGAAACTGAAGATTCACAGCTGCAGTGGGTGTTAAAAGAAGAAGAACTCCAAACACATAAAATACCATATCATATTACATACTTGAAAAAACCTCACTAAATTATTCTCTTTTCTACTTTATTTGCTCCACACCTTTGTTTGACAATTGCAAAATGCAGCTGACAGTACTTATCTTTCAAAAGCATTGAGAAAATAAAGGAAGGTTTGTGGAAAGCTGAAAGTCTTTACCAATAAGCTCCACTAAAAAAAAACCATGAGAAATTCATTATTCTGTTCGTAGGAGATGGTTTGAAAAATGTATGGTAAACAAAGTAGAAGCCACTACAAAGAACAAAGATGAAAATGTTTTCTATTTTTGCTGTCTAGAGGAGCCTCAACCTCTCTGTGTACTGAGGCACAGGTTTGGGTGAGAAGGCCCAGTAGATGGAAACGCTGGTTTGTAATAAAAATATGAATAAGATGTATCATTTTATTACTTAATATATTAGACAGGAAACAAAGGTAATACAGCTTGCAGAAACTCTGAGAACCAAATACCTGGTTCCTCTGATGACAGATGGAGTTCCTAGATGTAAAAATGTCAACTGATATTACACTGGATACTGGATACTGCTTCCAGCTTCTCATCAAGTCTTCACCAGCCTTTCATGGAAGTCGGTATTTTTCTGTGAATATGAACTTTTTTTCCAATCTCTTCTCTTTAATAGACCTGTTCATTTCAGCTCTGGCAACACAAGCATCATTGCAATTTGGAAAATGTTTGTATGCTCTTTTAATCATGATATATTAGAGCTCCCAATCTCCTCAAAAAAAAAAAAAAAGCAGTTTTGGAAGCCTACTAGTGAGATAATTAGGCTCTCAATGCATTCTTGAGCAATTTCTCAGGTTTCATTAGCTTTTACAGAAAGACTGTGCAACACTATGAAAGATATGCAAACTAAATATGGCAGTGTAACCACGTTAGCTCAGATGCATACACTGTGTCTGTGTCTGTGTGAGTGTGTACCTGTGTGTGTGTGTGTGTGTGTGTGTGTGTGTGTGTGTAGTTTGCCACATGGAATAACAAGAAGTGTTAAGAATTAGGGCTTTTGTCTGTTCTTGCTTTAATATCCCAAGTCTGAAGATTTAAGCACCACACCAGTTTCTCATCTTGCCTTACAAGGATCATTTTCTGAGGACCCAGGCTGCTTATTCCAGTAGAACCTCCTGGTGCCTGGCTGCTAACCATGTGGTCTTCATGACCCTGAAGAGCTGCACAGCATTTTTAGCCAGGCACTCCTCTGTTACCTTATTTCTGCATCACTCACAGAGGGCTGGGACCAACACAAACTACTGATAGGGATTTTTTGCAGTGATGGGGAAGCTCCCCCCACCTAGGGATGAGCGCTCATGGAGGGCATGGGAAGGTCAGGTTTGGCAAAGCAACAGAGCACTGTGCAATAAGACATTCATTTCTCTTGTAGGCACTTTCTAATGAAGATCTGAGGCTTTCTGGAAATCCTCATCTCTGGCAAGAACTGCAATCAACTGTCAACACCACAGAGCAAAGTGTGACACAAAGTTCATGGGGACCCATTTGCTCTTGCATTTATCAAGGACCACAACTATTATTTTGGACTCAGACCAGCTATGTGAAGCACAGTCTATGAATGCCATGTTCAACTGCAGAGAAAGCCATGTCAGGCAAACCTACTCTAATTGATTTGTGCTTTACTGCTGTCCCTTCTGCTATTGTGTCACCCATCAGGACAGCTTATAAGCATCAGGGTGTCCTGTGGTTCCTTAGAAACAAATAATCCTTTTCTCTAAATTTTATATGGCCAGGCATACTTGACTCTAGTAGTGTATGAACCAGGAAAGTCTGTGACAGGAATTTTTGTCTGCGAGTAGCAAATTAAATTATGCATAAATATAAGAAAAAGGTGTTATGTTTATAAGATAAGAATGATTTCTGCTGAGATCTGGAGTTTTTTCACTGTAACCTTTGTGAAGCTCCTTTGACATTGTACAGTGGGTATTTTTAAGTTATTCATGCCACCACTTACTAAATAAACGCCTGAAGTATTTCTTAGATCTAGGATAAACTATATCAATTTCTCTTTCTTCTGCTCTGAGGTTGCTTATATTAAGAGTCCCTGTGCCTCTGTTAATCTTTGCAAAGGAACCATTACACTGGTAATAAAATGGGAAATGAGTGCATGGCAAATAACACTTCTATTCAGAGAGTCTAGAGGTGCAAAACAATTTCAGAGAACTGTAGCCATTAGCAAAAAGAGCAGATTACCTGTGACAGCCAGCCAGATATATGCACAATATATTTGATAGAGCTTTCACAAAGAACAACCAGCTCATTGTTATAGAAAATGCACAATAGGTTTTAAAAGAATGGTGACCAGGATGAATGCTTTGGGACTGTAAACACCAACATCAATGTCCCGGGCTACAGAAAATCCATGGAAACAGCCCAGAGTGTCTCTGGTGGGTATGGTCCTAACTGCTATAAAGAGGCTCTTCCTTGTCCCCTCTTACATCAGTCAAAGGTAAAAAGGAGACAGAAAGGGACAGGTAAGGGTTTGAAGAGCAATAGCTTGAGCAGTCTTTGGGGATCACTGACATCTTTAGGTGTTTTAAGTCAGACAAAATGCTGTCAGACAAATTAACAGGAGAAAAACCTATCAGGGGCTCCCAGCTGTGCAAACACCTTTCCTCATCCCTCAGGCTCCTGAGCCGGCAGTGTCCTGAGGCAGGGATTTCACCACGGGGAAGCATCAACAACACACCCATCCTGTGCTTATGCTTCCCCCTAAACATCCACTACAGCACACAGCTGGAGCCCAGACGCTGGAAAAGGGGGGTCAGTGCGTCCCAGCCCTACTGGAGAGGAGCTGCCAAACACTCCAGCAGATGTCAAGGCTTCTCTAAAGCATGGCAGGGCCAGGGTGAGCAGCAAGGCAGCCACAAGGAACCCATTGCCCTGCATCCCCCACAAGCCCCTCTGCCACAGGAGGCAATTATCCCAGTGATTCTGGACAAGGACCCTGGAGGAATTCTGCCCAGGCACCAGTCACTGCTGTTGGATGCTGCCTCCTGGGGGCAGCAACAGAAAGCTGGGGTTGCCAACAACCTGTAGAAATCTCCGTCTCGTGCCTTTTGGATCCCAGTGACCCTGGAGCTGCAGCCTTTGTGGCTCTCTGAACCCAAACCCTAATCCCAATAACAGCTGGGGGCTGAGGCTGAGGTCCCCAGCACCGTTGTTGGCCCACACTAAAATGGTGTGGAGAGACCAATGCTGGTGCAGTGCCTTTTCCAGGCCCAGTGCTCCTGCAGATGTAGGCTTGGTGGCTCTCTGAGCCCAACCCTAACCAAAATGACAGCAGAGAGCTGAAGATGAGGCATCCACAGCATTGGTGGTCCAGACTGGTACAGGTTGGATGCCAGTTGTATAAGGCTGAATTTGTGAACTCATAAGTTGCAGAGTAAGAGTTATACAGGGCCAGGACTGGAGGACAGGCATGTTTTAGCAGATAAGAGATATTTCTAGGCAGCTGAGGAACTCGTAAGAAGTCTCAAATTTTGGCTAACCTTTTGCTGGAAATTGTTTCATCCCCCACTGAGCACAGAAAGTGAAAAGCACAGCAGTAAGGAAAAGCAATCCTTGCTTCTCTCTAGGACTTGTATTTCTGAGGCAGTCAGAGGAGAAAATATACTAAACTCATAGGAAATCTCCCTTCCAGGTGATTCACAGCAACGTGTTAAATCTGATCGAATGTAAATGTAGTTACACCACACTATCCTCTAGATTCCTCCAACAAGTCTGTGGAGACAAGCCCATTCAGGGTATGATTCATGTCATCCTAACTAGGCCAGCTAATTCACAACTTAAAAATTCCAATCTTTTTTTATTCAGATTTAAAATTCGGTCATGATGGTGTGTTAAGATATAAACACCTGGAGTAGGTAAACTTAGATGGTATAACTGCCACCCATCATCACATAGCTTAGGAAAAGGCAGTTGTAGTGTTCCATCTCAAGGCAGCTGTAGTGCTTACACTTTGCTCCATTTTTTTGGCAGCTCTGATCTTGCTGCAGTCCTGGGACATAAAGATCTAAGGAGCTGGTACCTTTTCCTCAGAATCATCTCTGATATAAAAGTCTGTTTTCTACCTTTCTCGTGATGAAAATTAGCAATGGGGTTTCATGTTGAAGACCTATGCAAAACACCTTGCTCTTACACAGCTACAAACCCTTTTTAATCAGCCTTACCATAGTCACAGAAATACAGCAGGGAACAGGAGAAAATCCACATATAAAATTGTTTCTGAATGCACTGCATCAGTCCTAAACCCCATTTGTTTTCTTTTCACTTTTAATTAGGTTTTCTGCAGGCTCCAGCCATTAACTCTGTTTTAAAACAAACTGTCCAAGGCTTTTCTTTGATAACGGTTTAATTTTAGCTTTTTCACCAACCTCCGAAACACAATTAACTCTCATGCCTGGTATCTCTCATCAGATTTTCCTGCATCTCCTCCCTTGGCAGTCCTCCAAATCAGGTTCATTTAACACCCACAAAGTTCCCACAATCCCATCTCTACAGATCTCACTTTCCCTGCACATCAGCTCACTATGGAGAGCAGCAGTTTCCTGTATCATTTACATCAAAGCCATCAGATGCTGTGAGCAGCAGTGCTTGTATGACACTGTTTAATCCAATCCTCACTGCTTAAGTGCCCAGTCAGGACATGGAAGGAGACTGCTGCTACTTGTTCTAAATGAGCAGCACAGATACATTGCCAATGCTGCCACCATGAAAACAACAGCATGGGTTTGGGCTTGGAGTTAATTACTTTCCCTTTTCCTCCCTGCACAGGCAAGAGATGATCAGTTCTTTTAGATTGTTCACTGAGTGTCGACACAGCCCCACTACAAGCTGGTTTTCCCCTGCTATTTCCAGCCAGCTGTGCCAAGGAACACAGCCCAGCCCTTCCTCCTTGAGGCACACATCCCCAAACCAGCACTGCAGTATTTTGGAGGAAAGCAGTGGGTCTGATGGGGACAGGAATACTCATCATCATTCCCTGCATTCCTGGAGAAGATTTCATCTGAAAGTTTCAAAGAATATACCTTTTCCCAGCATCTCATATAAGGCATAAGCCTTACAATACCACTGGCAGGCTAGGCAGCTGCATTGTTCAGCTTGCTGAGTCCCTGGGGAAGCTAACACCAGCACCACCTAAAGCACAGGCTTTGAAGGCATTGGGATCTCAGTTCTCTGGAGAGCCAAGATACTTCCTTTGGGCCTTGCAGTTCTTGGCAATTAGGACTAAATATCTGGACCACTAGGCAGCACAACACAGTAATGAGATTTGGCATGGTGGAGCCAAAATGCCTCTGCTTAAGAAGGCAGAACAACCACACATAATGCACATGGCAGAAAATTGTATACAAACCCTCTACAGAAAGTGAACTAAGGACCTGTTCATAATTTTTGATCACCTACATCTCCAATTTAGAGAACTCATCCTTCTAGGGCCCTGGCACAGCAGTGAAGAATGCACCTCAGTCCTCAGTTTTATTTTTGGGGGTGAGATATCTTTCTTCTGATAAGGAAGGGCCCAATGTACATATTTCTTCTCAGGTTTCCTGAGACTCTGAAAGCTCAATTCAGTGTTATAAGACTACTTTTCTCTTGAGATTTACATAATACTTGGAACAAAAAATAAATAGACAAAGTTAAAAAAATAACACTGAAAAAATTAAGAGTACAGCAAAGGAAATTAATGTCAGTCCTAAATACTACAGAGATCTGCATGACAGAATTTATACACATTCTGTCTTTTAGAAATGTAATTGGAAATCTGTCAACATCATTAGATGCCTGGGCATTTTTACAAATCTGCCCCTGAAGGAGCTGTTGCATAAAGTAAATGCTAAAAGAAGGAGGTTATTTCCAATGATGCTTTCAGCAATGGATTATGGAAGCTTAAAATTATTTTTGTATTCTCCTTAGCTTTGTATAGAGTTGGTAGGACAATAACATTAATCAATGCATACAGAACTATATTCCTTGTTGTGAGTCAGTAGTTCAGGACTCTGGCAGGCTGTCAAGCAATCTGCTACAGGGCTGCTGTGTGACTGTAGAGAGGTATCATTTTTTAAAATTCCTTTTTCTCTCCATTTAGGTTCTAAGAGTGTTGTGGTGGAACTCTTGCCCATAGCACAGTATTTGGAGTATTCCAAGCAAAACTGATGACATGTCCTTATATATCCTTGTTCATCCATAACCTGAAAATTCTTGATTGATAACTGTAGAACAAAAAGTATCTTTGGAAAACTGTGGAAGCAGAAAGTGAAATTTGCACTGTATTGTGGTAGGTCTCCTCCATTTTGTTGCTGTGAAAATTGTGCCACAGGCTGGCTTATCTTTGAGTCCATCAATATGAAATATTGATGGATACAAAAATAAGTCATCACTGCTGGTGTACACAAGAGGCTTTATTAGAGCAATCAGTGTAAGGAGTCAATGTAATGTGGCAATTATATTTGTGGTTAAGACTGAGAGACTGGTTGTAGATGGCAAGAAAAGGAAAGAGAACTTGCTCTAACCACAGAGGTCTTTTTTGCTATAAGGCAGGTCTTGAAGGAGGCAAAGGGAAGAAAGCACAAGCTTCAGAGAAGAAAGATGCAGCTGACCGGTTCAAAATAGCTGGCAGATTCTGGAGAATGAAAAAGGAGAGCTGGTGATAGAACAAGGCCTATAAAAGTCTGTAAGAGCTTTGACAAAAATGGTTTCAGTGGAGTAAGAGCAATTACTAAATTGATGAGTGAGCAGTTAAGTAAAGAGATTAGGAAGAGCAAATAAATAGCAGGGTTTAAGACAGATATAGCCAAGGATGGGGGAGAGAGATTACTCATTAAGCAAAGGGGAAAAATAAATCAGGTAAAAGCAAATGAAAGTGTTTGTATAAAACTGATATGAATTTTTGGGTGTGTTTTACTTTCTATAGTTTATTATATTTCATTTAGATTCGGAGCCAAGTCAAGATTGAAAAATACAAAATCCTTTTCAATAGGCAAGGTCTATCTCCTGTACAATCTTCATTGCAAGTGACTTCTGGCTAAAATCACTTTGTGCTTTCTATGTTTGTCTGATATCAGATTGCTAAGATTTTTGGCCGATTGAAACTTCTACATTTTTGTATAAACCTATCTTGAAGAATTCTGAATGACTTAGTTCCAGAATACCACTTTTTCTTATTTATTCAGTGGCAGTTCTCCATGAAAACTTTCAGGTTTATATGGGAAATTGCTTTTCTAGAATATTTAGAAACTATTTTATTTCAGTCTAATTGCTGGGGATGTGACTCCTTTAGTTGTGATGCAATGCATCACTTACCACTTTTAGTCTTCAATTATTTCAACATATTTTTTTTTAAATATGGTACAGTTTCTTCCAGAAAGGGAACACATTTCACTCTTATAAACTCATCACATGTCAAAGTAGTCAGCTTCCATTTTTTCCCCAGGAAAAGCTTCAAATTACAGATGCTTTTAAGTGGTAATCTACTGACTTTCATTGTTGTCATGACAACATCATTGAGCATTTTTCTGCACATCTTTTCCATTCAGGTTTTGCTTGTAAATGTACAATTTTCTTTTAAGATCATTTAGAGGGTGACATGAAGTTATATTAAAGCTGTATTTAGACGGTCTTTACTCTGATGTCTCTAAGGTTGCCATCAAATTTCAGTAGATGCAAACTGAAATATGCCATGTTTTCCAGCTGAGACAAGTCTGAGAGAAACAAGGCCCATGGTTTGGTCTGGAGCAGAATCAGTTCATAAAGTCTTATGGCAGTTTCTCAGGCAGTAAGACAAACCTTTCTATAAAGAATAGATTCTCATATCTCGTAAATAAGATGTGGAAGTTCCTTTAAAACTTCCTGTTTTGCATGTGTTTACAGCAAAAGTGTGGACAATTAGTCACCTACCTCAAAATTGATTAGTTTTAATGATTCATTTTTCAGTTGACACTGGGACACTGTTCTTGCAGCAGTGAAGGGTAATGATGGGAGGATTGCATGGAAATTGAGGGGCAGTCCCTGTCAGTAGTGTTGGCTGAAGAAGAGGAAGGGGCATGTGAGCACCAGAACCAACTCTGCCAGCAGCGCTGAGCCACAGGCTGCCAGTGTGCCAGCACTGAGTGCCTTCGCATCCGCTCCTTTGGGCAAGTACTGCTCTGCACAACTAACAAATTATGGCCTCTGGCTTCTCATAGCATGCTCATATTTCTTAAAGCATCCAGTTCTTTATCTAATTTCTGCTCTCCTTACTCCCCTGCTTCCTTACCACATCACAGAGAAAATACACTTTCAGTGTAATCAATTCTAACTGCCAAGGATGCATTGCTGAGCCACTTTTTCACACACTCCTAGTTTTCTTCTTGCTCTGAGTGGCTGGAACCAGATCCCTTTCCTCTTTAACCCTTTCAAATTCAGAATCTGATGCAGATTTTTACTTAGGGTAATTTTTTTCCTGCTAACAGTTTTGGCTACATCCTTATGGGTACTCTGATTCTTCTTCATTGGGAACATCTTGATTTGGAAAAACCCTAGAGCCCCACAGCTTCCTTACAGCTCAGCTCTTCTGCCAGAATTTGTCATTTCCCTTCCTCCAGGGTATTTGGCAGTCCAGACCATTGACCAGCAATGCTTGCTAGTTCTTGGCATTTCCAAACATTTCATGGCTTCTCTAATTGTGTTGCTTCCTCCAGCCATTTGCTCCATGTGTCAGGAAGAGCCCTCAGGGCTCTTGCTCCCCACTGATTTTCAGTTTCTGGCAAAGTGCTAACAAAGTTTCATATCTCTCTGTTCCACTGTCAGCTGCTAATAAATGCTCCTATTTTCATCTGCTCTTTGGGGAGCACCATGCAACAATTTCTATTCTGTTCAATATGCAAATACCCTGGCTTCCTTCTGTTCCCTCAGAAAGTGAATAGGGTTTCTAAAGAGAGACAACATATTTTATTAGATTAATGGAGTGAGAAGAAAAAAGCAGAGGAGCTTGAGAGCACAAAAGTTTTTCTTTATTTGCAGAGAGAGCTGTATGCATGCTGCTAATACATATCTGTAGCAATTTCTTAGCTGGCTCACATCAAGAAATATCTTCAGATGGGAAGGAATTTAAAAACCATCACTGAGTGGTAAACCTTGTGGGATTGTCAATGTAAGGTCTCTGGGAAGCCCAAGCAGGATCTAAGTCCTTTCAGAGGACACTACACATCCTCTCAGGTATCTGAAATGCACATGTTCTGAAATAATTAATTTTAGTAAAAATTATGCTTGCTGTGAAAATTCATAGTCATATTTCCTTGTTATTCTTCTGTTTGAAAATCAAAGAGCAGAAACTTAGGCAGCCAAGTCACATACCAGGAGTAATGAACATTGATAGCATGAGTGGATGGCTTGTGAGCAGTCTATAGCTGAAATGTTACTCATTTGGATTATTCAGAAAACACCTATGAATAACAAATGCTCAGAGAAAATAAGGGATTATTTAGTGAATGGTCCCTTCTGCACTTCTCAGAGCTAGTTATTTGAAGGTCATGGCAGTGGTGATGTTAGTGGTGAGTTTGACAGTATTGAAGTCACTGCAATAAAATCCTATTTCAAACACACTGATGGCAACAAGGGTAAACTATATGGGAGTGCAGACGAGGCCCAGAGGAAGGCTCTCACTCCCATTCATTGTATGTATCAGTGGCTCTGCTGTTAGTTACTCACTCCAGAGTAAGCCCAGAAACCAGCTGATCCGTTATTCAGCACTCAGGAGTCCTTTATACAATCTACAAGCAGCAGAGAGATTTTGGTGAAGGTTTTCTACAAGGACAGAATAATGAGGATGTATGTTCATGAGGATGTGTACCTTAATGAGGTAAATAAATAATAGAAAAACTAATTTAAGTAAGACGCAGAAACAAAATCTTTGGCTCAGACTAATGATAGAGTCTACCAAACTTCACAGTGGAGTGGGATGCAGGGAACATAAATAACTGCACGTTTGTGAGCTCTGGACCCAGAAGAAACATAGCCACATCAGAGTGACACAGTGCTTCAGTTAATTAACTCAATTAGATGGCACTGACATGTTCATGGTAGGGTAGATATGCCTCTAACTGCTTCTAAATGGGCTTTACGTGTTATGCCCAAAATGTGATATTGCAGAAACTGTAATACCAGAGTACTCTGGTACCAGGTAATTAGAACAAGAGAGCTGCATTCTGCTGAGGAGGGGGATAAGGTTGTCCCCAGGCAGGGGGCAGTGGTGCAGGCTGTGCAGTAGAGCCCTGGCCTCAGATCCCATGGGAATGGAGACACCTGCAAGGGCAGCTTGTTTGTTCCAGTAAAAGATAGGATTTGTAATCGACTTTATGCAAGATTTCTTTCTATCTAGTAGTAAATTGTTTTCTGCTCAGCTGCTTATCTTAATCACTAATTTTATGAATTAATTATCTCCTGGTTTTTGACATGAAATATATATGTTTTTCATAGAGTTCCAGCTTCCCTCCAAAGACAACAAGCTGACTTGCAAACAACTTTGTCCTGTATAATATTAACCCTTTTTAACTATCTAAGGGACAAATTATCCTCATTAACCCGAGTAGATTTTTGACTGAAAAAAATATGACAAAGATCTAGTTAAAAAAAGAAGAGGCAATATGGACAAACACAAGAGTGAGTGAGGAAAACCCTCACCTGGAGCGCCTGTGTATCACTCCTGTGGCACATACCCAGGGATCTCTCTTTCTTCTTTCTTACTGCTTCCCAGTGCAGCCAGGTTTTCTTTTAGAGAGGAGATAAGTTCTGCACATGACAGCATTCAGCTTTGCTCATAATCTAATAAGCAGTGTGTTCATATGAAGCCATGTCTGTCATGTTGTCATGTCAGTCTTACAAACTGATACAGCAGAGCTCTCTCACTTCATAGGAATCAAACTCTGTGTACAACCAGAGGCAACCCAAATCCATTTAAAAAGAAATCAGTAAGTGCAGTCTCATGTTGAAGGAGTGTCTTGTAACAAATGCTTTTCAGAGTTGTCTTGTGATTCCAGGATCTTGCTGAAACACCTGAATATCATCAGTGTGGCAAATTGCTGCTGTGGTGGCCAAGAAGATAACGTGTATTATTATGTATACATTATCTAGTCAACAGCACACAGAATGTTAGTGAAGCATTTTAAATTGTACCCTTCATTTTTTACTCCAAACGGTGCACCAAATATTTTGATCATTATTTTGCATTAAAATTATGTCTTTAGCTCCTCTCTCTATCTTGCTCTCAGCTTTCACTAAACACATAAGATAGATTAGTGGAAGTAGGATCCCATGTGGTTCTGGGATTAGATAAAGAGATGATGAAAGGTCTTAAACAGAATGAGGATATAACCTGGGTGTTCTAGAAAAGCAATAATGAAATACTCAGAAAAGGAATGAACTCTCATTTTTTGTGCTTGCAGTGTTTATGGAAAAGCATAAAATACTTGTACTTTCACAAATAAATTGTAAATTCTATCAGCATTTATTTTTAACTGTGATTCCCAGCATGGTCATTTTAAGATTATCTTGTTTGCAAAGAAAATTCTTTTGAATGCTCTCATAGAAATACCCACTTATTTGTCATATGAATTTTATCTGTGTCTCACTCTGTTTCCTAATTTGCCGCAGCTACTGCATTGAAAGCAGAGTTGAGATATTTCTTTAGAATCTCCTTGCTCCTGTAAAGTCACAACAATGTCAGACTGTTAAATTTGTGACAACCCTCTTGGCTCCAAATTTCAGAATAAATCATGGAAATCACCAAGATAATATTGCTTCCACAGGATGGGGAGAAAAGAGCAATGTAGAAGGCATGGATGGCCCTTCTGTCTCATCCTGACAGTGGCAGACCAGTTTCCCTGGACCTCTGTCCCTCATACCACCTGTGATCTTGCAGGCCCTCAGCAGGAGCAATCCTCATGGACTGCCACTGCCCTTCCAGTGTCAGGGAGGATGCAGACCTGACACCTCACCTTGGCATCCTGCATTGCTCTGCCTCGCTGCTTTTGTCTTTGATGGGCTATGTCCCATCAGCTCCCCTAACCACCCCTCTCCCCTGCACTGGATGGTGAGCCTGATGAGCAATCTGATGAAGTTTCTTCACAAAAACTTTCAGGACTGCTCCTGAACTTCAGTCTCTCCTCAAAAACTAGAACATTTGTGAGACAGAAGCCAGATGAAGAATTGGGTATTTCTTCAGTTGCCCACAAATTTATTGGTGACAAAAATACTTGGCTTTCCCTCAGGCTGCCTGGCTGCACAGCCTGCATACATGCTTTGGGTGTGAAAGGCTTCAAAGCCAGCTGATCCAACTACTTACACTGCTTTCTGCTGTGCATGACCTTTCTATAAACTGCAGTTGGAAGATCAGTGCTCTCTACATGCACACTGTGATACAAGGTACAGCAGAGGCAGTAATGACAGTCCCCAGCATGTTCTTCTGGCACTGTCAGCTCCTTTTATGCAGGAATCCTTACAAGATGATTCGACTGATACCAGGCAGATGGAATAAATAATCTGAAATTCTTCCTGTAATAGCCCAGAGGTCTTCTGCTGAAGGCAGTTGGTATTTGTTAGGTAGATTGTACCTGGTCAAAGGGCGCCCATCAGCAAGACAGGTGTGTGGGAGGACGTCTGGGGAGAACTTGGTGCTAAGGACACATCTACAAGCTCATGCCTGGCAACTACACACATAGCTGTACTTTCTATGAGACACCTGAGATGCTGAACACAGTCTCCACCAGCTGCATGCTGAGCAGCTCCATGAAATCTCCCTGTCACTTTCATTCCCAAATACCCATGGGAGGAGGTAGAGCAGCCTGTGTTCCAGGAGTGGAAAGGTTCAGTACCAAGTTTAAGATACTGGGAAAATATTTATGTGTTTCATTTCCCTTGAAATTAGTAGCAGTCAGGCACCCAAATACTGTCAAAAACCAGGATCTTGTGGGTTTCCCATCACTACTGCAATAATGGGTAATAGAACAGAGAATTGCAATCACATAACTTCTGTGCTACTTCATTAGCTACTGGACCATTCTCCCACTGTGTGTAACAATATGGTCTGATCAAGATTACTCTCATCCTACCAGTACCTTCTTGCCTTTTTGCTGCCTTCCTCTCCCCTCCTCTCATGGAAGTGCAGCAGCCCAGGGTGCCTGTCACTGGTGCTGGTATATGACACTGAGTGATCTGTGCCTCCTTATTTCTTGCATGGTGTTTTTATCCCTGTGTTGAGGGTGGAGACCTAAGGTCTAAACATGCATGTGCAGTTGGAGTTCAAAAGAAAACCACTCCTAAAGGAAATCTTTGCAGATTTTTTCCTAATAGTACTTTTTTTCCCCTCTTAACTTCAGTTTTCCTGGAAGGAAGTGGGGATCTTAGCTTGCTTCATTTTAAAATAAGGATAAGACATAACCTATGCATTTCTAAGTATCTGCTCTTCTTAGTGTATTTATATAAAGCACATTTCTGGGTTAGAGCAGTTACTATGGTGTATGTTCCCATGCTGCCATTTTACATCTCTCTAGAACTCTGAGGGGGGAAAGTTAATTTCCTATAAATGCTTTCTTTTGCACATCTGTTCCCATGTGAAAGGGCCTTTCTGAGGACTCTGTATAGCTCCTGAGGAGTTCAACAACAATAGGAATACACTCTTAGTTTGTATAGCCAGGATGTGGATCCATTATTTAGAAAGTATTTCAATTGTCTGATGTCATTCAAATTTTCTCTTATTCAGTGCTGACTACCTAGCTCTCTGTGGTGGGAGAAAGAAAACAACCCTTCTTGCAGAGGTAATCACACTGCAATCAAACTGTGCAATATGATTAGGTCTGCCTGAGTCCTTGGTGCATTCTCAGAGCATTGAAACAGTAATCCCAGAGGAGCCATCCATTGTACATCATTCCTCTCAGCACCGGCGGCTGATAGAAGTCATAGCCTAAAGAAGCTGCAGAATCTGAAAAACAAACATACTAGAAGGGGAATGAAATGGAAAGCCAGAGCAAAGAAAAACAGCATGAAGGAAAAGAAGATGTAATTGAGGAGGGGGAAAAGCAGTCCAAAGGAAAAACACATCCCAAGTAAACAGAAACAGTGTTAAAAAAACTCCAAAAACTAACAAAAATAAATTCTCAAGAAAGTAAAGCTTGGTGTGAAAAGAAAGGAAGGGCACAGAAAGAATAAGCTCTACTTTCTCTTCAAAATCAAACCCAGAAAAAACTAGGCAAATAGAGAACACAGAACAACACAGAGAAAATTTAAGAGAAAAATATTTGGGGGAAAAAAAGCACATTTCACATTTCCTATGTGAAATCCAGAACAGTCTGCAAAGGTGAAGGTGTCTTCTTTCTTAATATCTTGTAGGATATACAGCCTATAGTAAGGACTGTCTGCAAAATGTGCAGCTCAGAAATACAGTTAGTTAACTGGGATTACTGTTTTTATTATTGAAGATGGAGATGGTTTTATTGCTCACAGAGGGCATATGGTACCATTTCTGTTTCACATCAGATAGTATTGCTCTTCAAAGCAAGTTTAGGGTGCAAATAGCTGGTCATGACTTTCAATCTGCTCTTCTCAGGCATCTGGAATTGTCAAAAAGGAGACCCCATTGACTTCCTAGAGTTGAGTTTCCACTTATGAAATTTATTCTTTTGGCAAACTTTCCCCCCAAGAAAAGCATTCTCCGGAATTTTCAAAAAAGCAATCACAGTAGGACAAACCCAGTGCTGAAGTGGAGATGTTTGAAATGATAGGGAGCTGCACCATTTTTTACTACTGTCAGTTAGAGCTACCTGAAAGTAAAAGCAAACATAAAATGTAGGTTTTCTTTCTTTGCTTTGCTTGCTTTTCCTATCAAATCAATTTACTCCTGGGCTAGTGCTTTCTAACACAAAGCTACCATCAGGTAAGCCTGTCCTCCATTGTGAGTAATCTCCTGCCTCTCTATCCCCCTAGTTTTCACTGACTTTAATGTTTAGATGTTCAGCAAGTAGGCCACCCACTAGAAAGCCAATTTCTATGGGGAAAAAGTGCCATGTTCTATGCAAGGAAACCCTCAAGGATTTATTAGGAAAGCTTTTTCAGGAGTGTTTTTTGACAATTTTTTTTAAAGATTTCTGTTAACACTGAACTGAGGGCTTTGTGAGCCCTCACTGTGATACACAGCTGGGAGCTCTGTTTTCCATTTCTGAATCTGTACAGAAATTGAAGGAGATGATCGTTTTATAGTGACAGAACCACACTGTCACTTTTCAAATTTCATTTTGTAAATCAAATGTGAACAAGTTTGAGCATTGACTTAAGGCATGACCACATCACTAGTTCTGATTGTTTTATTTTAAGTAGTCCCACAGAAGTGTTGAAGGTCAGCATCCCAATCATAGACACCTTTGACAGATGAGTCTTA
Organism: Geospiza fortis; assembly: GCF_000277835.1. Lineage (NCBI taxonomy): Eukaryota > Metazoa > Chordata > Aves > Passeriformes > Thraupidae > Geospiza > Geospiza fortis. The sequence goes on along the minus strand of NW_005054297.1, from coordinate 1,192,903 downwards.
CCTTTGTCTCACTCACAATATAAGAGAGATGTTGAGAAAGTAGAGCAATCCCAGCATAGGACAGCCACAATGATAGAGGCAGGACTGCAGACAAAGACTGGGGGATCTGAGCTGGCTCAGCCTGGAGAAAGAGTGATTTTGGGAAGACTCAGCAGCAGCTGCTGCTATCTCTGGGCACAGCATCAAGGAAATAGGTCTGGGGTGTTCATAGCAATGCATGGTTGGAGGATGAGGAACAGCAGACTTTAAACAAGAGAGGTTCAGAATGGAGGTAAGGGGAAACACTTTCCCCATGCCAGTCCAGCAGTGGCACAAGCTGTACACAGAGATTGCTGTACACAGTCTCTGTCCTTGGAGGTTTTCAAGACCCATCTGATGCAGTTGTCAGCAACTTGGTCTGGTCTCACAACTGAGTCTTTTCTAAGGAGGAGTTTGGTCTGGAGACCTCTTGAGGCCCCTTCCAATCTGAATTTTCATGTGATTCTGTTTTACTCTTAGTGACCAGTGGCCAAATGAACAGTAGGACTTACAGTAGGTTTTACATGAGTAACCATGAGTAGAGCACTTACGCACTGCTATTAGAGATAGCCAGATCCATTTGTCAAGTACATTGGTAGATTTTTAGGGCACTTAAGAGCTTGAATTAGCCCATACCAGGACTTGACTAGGACTTAAACAATGCAACATTCACCTATACATTTGTAATATAATAATTGTCTCCTAGGGCTATGAGGATCTCTGATAGAAGTGCCAAACTGCTCATGAATACAGGTAATTAGGAAAAGAGAAACAAATAAAGGTGAAACAAATCCAGCTGGAGTTATGCAGCACAATTATACCACATATATAATGTTTAATAGAGAATATAAGACCTATAGCCCTATGCAGTGGTGGAGGGAGACTATTTTACCATGGGCATCTGAATGTTCTGTGGTGTTGTGTATAGCACTTCAGCATTAGTTGTTAACTAAATTTGTTATAAGCACTAGTCTGACAAATGTTGACTTTTTTGTATAGTCTTCAGTGAAAGCTCTGAATTGCATCTCTGGCCTGTGACTATCTCTAATGGAGAGGCATAACCCACACTAGGTATAAATCATGACACACTATACATCATCTGGCTTCTAGGTTTGCCTCCAAAGAGCCCTGCACATTACAGTTACTTTTGCAAGTAGTGAACAAATCTTTTCTTTGAGCTGTGAGGAGCTCAGCAACCCTGGTAAACAGCACACAGTGGTATAAGAACCACTGCAGTCAAAACAAAAATTATGTGTTTCTTCCCTAAAAAGCTGCTAGCATGGTCTTCAATTTGACAAAGGAAAGAAATTGCCCAAGTCATCCCTAAGCACTTGTTAACAAAATTTCTATGGGAATTTTGCTGACAGAAAATCCAGTTTGGCCTACCTAAAACTCCTCTACTGACTAGTTTATAGAATTTCATGGTGAGAGGTTTTTTAAGTGGTTATCATTAAAGTTTCCTTTTTAAGTCAATTGCTATTATGTGGCAGTGTAACTTTGCCATATTTTGAGTTGCTCTTTGTCCTGAGGAACTGATTACAACATCAATGTCACACACAGACTACTGTTTCACTAGCTGCCCTAAATCACCATGTATTACAAGTCTTCCACAGAGATGAAGACCTATAACAAATCTTCCTGGTTGTACCAAACCGCAGTGAAACCAGCCACAGAGGGGGACCTGGATAAGCCTCTGTGAGAAGCGAGCCCACGAGAGCCTGATGAGGTTCAACAAATCCAAGTGCAGGGTCCTGCACCTAGTCAGGGCAATCCTAGACATAAGTACAGCCTGGGAGATGAGCTCCTTGAGAGATCTGTGGAGAAAGATTTGGGGGTGGTTGTGGACTAAAAGTTCAACGTGATCCAGCAATATTCCCTTGCAGCCCAGAAAGCCAGTCATGTCCTGGGATGTATCCAAAACAGCACGGCCAGCCGGTCAAGGGTGGGGATTCTGCCTCTCTGCTCTGCCCTCATGAGAATTCCCCTGGAGTGTTGTATCCACCTTTGGAGCCACAACGCAAGAAAGATGTGAACCTGTTACAGAGGGTCCAGAAGAGGCCATGGAGATGATCCAAGGAATAGAGCACCTCTCCTCTGAAGACAGGCTGAGACAACTGGAGTTGTTCAGAGTGGAGAAAAGAAGGCTCTAGGAAGACCTCATTGTGGCCTTCCAGTACTTAAAGAGGGCTTAATCTTATAATCTTTTGAGGGAAAGCAGCTTTTTGCATGGGCATATAATGGTAGGACAAACGATCACTGTTCTAAACTAAAAGAGGAGAGATTTACATTAGATGTTAGGAAGAAATTCTTTACCAAGGGTGTGGCCAGGCACTAAACTGAGTTCCCCAGAGAAGCTGTGGATGCCCCATCCCTGTAAGTGTTCAAGGCCAGGTTGGACGGAGCTCTTAAGCAATCTGGACTAGGGAAAAGTGTAGGGGCACATGGTAGGGGGGTTGGAACTAGGTGGTCTTTAAGGTGCCTTTTAACTTAAGCTATTCTATTATTCTATTATATTATTCTATGATTTAGATATCATAAAAGACAAGCAAACCATCTAATATCCTGACTAATGTGATCTGTTTCAAATCAAGCAAAATAAGCATTTAATACAAAACTATGGAATTGCAGGTCAAGAGTTTTCAACTCCCACTGTTACTCATTATTGCAGATCTTGGGCTAGGAGATATTTATACCCTTGGTGTTCCTGCCCTCATTTAAGGTTCCTATGCTTCTTCAGGATCTGAAGCACAGCAACTTCTTCTGCATAATTCAACAGCACTGAGTCTATTCAGCACATGAACTTTTTTAATAAACAATCACGCAGAGCACAGCTACAAACAAACATTTTTGTCAAACTGACATGTGGCACTTCATCTTGAGAATCTCAGGCATTGTCAACTTTTGATGTCAACTTTATTCTGAAACATTACAGTAGAGTCACTTTTTTTAAACTGTTATTAATACAAATATAAATTGTCTGCATTGAAAACAACATTAATAATGTGGGCAGTAATGTAATAAAAATATCAGAGCAAACAAGTGCTTGATTGAAAACTGGCTGTGATGAATTATGGACTGATGATACACAATTTTTCTAACTCTTCTTGACAGTCAAATATAATATTATCCCTAGCAAAAATCTGAAGGAGAAAGAAAAGGATCAGCAGTCTGGTTAGATCTAAATGTGCAAAAATACCTATATATTTAATTTTTTGTACTCTTAAAAGTTAAGCACTCAAATACATGTGATGAGCAGCCACTGCCCCTTTGAGTCTCCATCCCACAGCACTGATGTGTGTACTGTCACCAGTGACATACTCAGGTAAAAGACTGATTGAAGACCATGTCCAAGAGCACCTGCATCCTCCTCATTGTTTGGAGCTGCAGAGTAGGTCGTATCTCAACACAAATCACTAAAATGTGGGCGGGCTCAGATGCAAACACCCAGATGAACATTGTTCCCTGAGGCCTGCAAAGTCAAAGAAGCACTGACCATTGATGATGCTCAGTTATGTGGTTGTCACAGAGGAGCCATTTATAATTCAGGTTTGAATCTGACCAAGACAGCTCTGAACTCCAGGACTGAGCCATTGGAGGAACTTCAGCCGATTAAGAAAGACAAACAGAGCTTTGCTGTTGATTTCAGTGTAAGGATTATCTCAGTCTCTATTTGGTGCTATAAACTAGATAGTTTGGGGGCATGAAAGTGCCTGCAGTCTCTGTAAAGTCACACAAGAGTTAATGCAGCCAAGTGCTCAGTTTCTGTAAGGGTTAGAAAAATAATAAGTGTTTTTCTACGTTTCTATTATTTGTCATGTAGAATTAAGCCACCTCGAATAATTAACTCACAAAGGCTTCCTGTGTAAGTGCTGGCAGGCAAAACTTGTTGAGCTAGGAAAACTTCCATAGCAAACTTCATACTTCAAGAATATGAAGAATATTTGAAGAGAAGTTTTTCAGTAGATTTGTGTAAAGACGAACAGAAAATAAGACAGCAGTCATGGAAATGTGTATATTGCAATCAGAAATATTTGTAGTAAAGATGACATGGTCTCTACAGGGAATAAGCCATTGACATTTTAATTTATGAACAATTTATATTTTTCTTTTTTTCAGTAGATTGTTCTCTCTTTTCAGAGAGAAAAATGCTAAATCCAGTTTTATTTTCCATCCTCTACCTGAATCCATTATTTTTCCTTTGAGTGATCTGATACCTTTTATTACTGTTGTTTTTTTCCTTGAATGTATTGCATTGTTCACACATGGAAACCTCTGTTTTATTTGGACATTTGAAGAAAGAAAACCAGGAGAGCTGTAAATAGCAGCAAAAGCATGGCAGGGTAAGTGCCAAGGAGCACCAGGCACCAGGGGAGGCTTGAGACTTTCCATGGAAGAGAACAAAGTCTAGGAGTTAGGAATTCAGCTGACAGGGGAATAGAAAATGGGAAAGTAGTGCTATTGTACCATGTTTTCTGGTAAAAAGGTGGTTTGTGTGGACAAGAAAGCAGCTCCAAAACAGGAAGCTGGGATGTACCTAAAGGATTTTGGCAAAGGCGGGGCAGGTTTCACATATCTGGACAAGCAGACCGCAGTCATTTCTGGGACTATGTAATATCAGAATTCTAGCTCCAGTTTATCATCCAGAGCTTCTTCTACAGATAGCTCTCTCTTGCCAGTCCTCCTTTCAAAAGGAAATTCTGGAGACTACAATGACAATCTTTGTTTTCTCTGCTGGCTTATATTAGTCCTTGTGGTCCTTTTTGTCCATTTTGCTTTTCTTTCCTTTTCTTTTGCACTATCCTTTCACACCACATGCTCTCATGTGCAGCATGCAGGCATCTCTAGATTATTATTGTGTTATGCCAGCAGCCAGATTTTCTTGTCTCTTGCAGGTGTATATGAGAACATCTCTGATGATTAAAGTACACTTTCAAATTTGCCCTTGAAAAGTGAAGCAATCAATGTTGGCAGCATTTATTCCTTCCTGTCAAATATTTTTCTCTTTCCAGACTCAATAAACAATTTAAGAATAATCTTTTATGACAGAGGTAGTGCAATCCAATAGAGTCTCCTTTGCTTTCTCATTTGTCTTACATTTGTTCAAATCAAGGGGTAAGAAATCTAATGGATAGCAGAGACAACGTCTGGCTCAATCATCTCATCACTAATTGGTTCTGTGATTAGTTCAGACAAGCAGTGGAGAAGGCAGATACAAGTTTCTACCATTTCTAGGTGAGGGCATCTTCCACCCCATCTGTTATGTAAAATATCCACTAACTCATTCAGCTTCTCATTTTCCTGATTTTGTGGAATCCTCCTCAGTGACAAGTTAGGACATTTCTCAGGTTTATTAAGGTGACAGTAGTCTGCTTTTGCATAGTTTGCCTGAATTGTAATGTTGGTTCCCTGCAGTACACACCAAACCACTTTGCCAGGGGGTTAGTCCACATTCCTCCAGTGGCAACATTATCAGTCGAGGCTCATGAGTAACCATTTAAAGAATGTTAATGTTCATGAGAAGTCCAGGATAAGGTATAGAAAACTTCAGGTTAGTTATGAAACCAGTACAACAACATAGTCTGAATTTCCCTCAAACATCACTGGACAGACTAACTAAAATATAGAAAAGCCAAGGTATTTTACACATTCATTTCATTTCTGGGCATCCCTGCTAAGAGGAATACATTTACAATGGTACTGTGTGTTATCATTATCTCTTTTTTCATCTGAGTGCATTTTTGGTTGAAAATCAAAGCTTTGGCACTGTCTTCAAGTTCTCAAGAATTTAATTCCAATGTAGCTGATGTTATGGCAATTACTTACAAGAAAAACATATAAAATCTTATTTCCCTGTACATAGTTGGAGCCAAACAACTTGAAAGGCTTTTGCTTTAGTAAGTCTAATTCAGACCATCCTTAACACAAAGGAGCAGAACCAATCCTCTGTTCAGAGCACCACATTTTTGAGTCCATGTTTACTTCCTTCCACCCATACCCAAAAGCAGTACTCAGTGAATCTACTGATTTTCATGGTTGTGATCAGCTTTGAATGTTGTTGTTTACAGAAATTTCTCCCTTTTTACTGTCTAATACTTTGAATTCAACAACAATACTATTTTGAGGAAAAATATTATTAATTAGCTATTTAGCTACAGTGCTTTGTGGTATGATGTACAAACAGATATTGTGAGAACTCTACAAGCCGTTCCCCACAGCTCCACCAAAACAACATTGGCTCATCCACACAAAACCCCATTTAGGTCTATATTTCCTGTAAGTTCAAGTTGTCAGCAAGCACACTCAATTTGCCAGATGTGTCTGGTTAGTAAAGTGGATAAATTAGTGTTATAAATGCCAACTAGATCTGATGCTCCTTTTTCTGAGGACTATGTCTTCAGGATTTTCTCCTCCACAACAGCATTCAAAGAGTTTATTTTTCTCAGTTTGAAATGTTTCCAGAAAAGTAGAGCATCCAGTTCTGGCAAGTGTTTAGGAAATTCATGGGGAACAAATAGCTGGCGTAAGATTAACACAAGTTAACCTTAGGCATATTGCGCCACAAAAATCTACCACGCTTAAAAGGGAGAATGGTGAATTCATAAAGAGCACTGCAAGACCTCATGGCACAGGATTTGGTCCACGATTGTCCTAGTCCTTCAACATTTATGTAAATGTATAGGGAGACCCAAGCAGAAGTTTAATTCCATTTGTAATTTTGATCTGCCATTCATTTTGAAAGCCCCTTTGGAAGACATGAGTGCAACCAAGTTACCTGATATTTCTCTTCTTTAGATTATCAAGAGCATAACCTGGTCTGGAAATGCTCCCTACCTTTCAGCAGTAGTATGACAAATGATGAGACAGTATAACCTCAGAAGGGATGCTGAAGAACTAAAGTGAATACTATGGAGATAATCCTCAGTAGTTAGACTGTCTGCTGCTAGCCCTAATGCATATCTCTGCAGTACAGAATACTCTGCTGTCCCTCATGAATATGTGTTAAGTGCCATTTTCTGTACATTACAGCATTTTAGACAGCTGCTCACCCTTACTGTTGTGCCTATTGCTGTTTCCCTTCAACTGCCTATCCTGAAAAGTTAAAGTCTTTTGAGGTACAGCAGTCCTTCAAAAAGTACTACTTGTTGGACCTGGTATGTGCTTTTATTCTCATTACTTCCTCATTCTTTTTGAACCTGATGTATAATCCTCCTTAAACGAGTCCCTTTATGCCATAATTTGGAGTTGTTTCTCTTGATAATTTATGCTATCGACACTAGCTAACATGATCCCTAATCTCAGTAGCTTTTATTGAGCTTTTATCAGAGGTACTGCTTTGAGTTGTTTGTATTAATAATAGCTAAGAGCACTGTCTGGAGCAGCAGTGTGTGCTGCTCCATGGCCAGCTGCTCCAGGGGCTGACCTTCCTCCACAGACGAAGCAGTGACTAATGAAAAAGCGCCCCCGCCTTTCCTTGTTTTCAGGTTCACACATCTTTGAGCATATACTAGTTTAAAGTTTGTTTGACATCTTAGATCAGCTGAAGGTTGTAAGTAATTTAAAGTCATTCGTCTAAGTCAGCCCCTAAAATGAAAGCAGTAAGGGTTTATTCCACAGGGAGTTACTTGTGAGCAGCTAAAGTGTGTAACAGTCCATTGCACAGTGCAAAGCCGAGCCCAGTGGAAAGTAGATGAAAACCTATACAGAGTTTAAAGGGCATCAGCAATTATTCATTTTACCCCAGACAGTCAGTACAGGGGCCACTTGTCTTTTTATCAACAGTATCTGATAACATGAAGAAATTAATAATTTACAGAGGGCAGGCAGTACTTTTCCATTAGAAGCTATGTGGAAAGGAAGAAAGAACTGCTGGTACAGGCCAGAATGCTCCCCCCAAGGTCGCTCTGCCTCTGTGCTGCAAATGTGTTTCTTTTTAACCCTTTCATAACCAAGAAAAAATATAGCTCCAAATTGCATTCATATTTACCTTTACTGAGTGCAGAAAATAACACACAATCATTGACATATAGATATCAAAGGATTTCCCATCTTTGTTATCCTGTGGTCTTGCAAGCTGTATAGCTTTGGATCTAGAAATTCCTTGGGTGGGAGATCCCACAAGAATCCTGGATGCTTTGGAGATGAGCTGAAGGTCTTATTCAGTCCCACTGTCACTGTGGAGCTGACATAGCAAAACTCAGCAGTTTACTCAGTGGCCAAAAGAACAATGAGATGTAGTTTCACCCAGGGTGTTTGCCCACCAGTCTTGCCTTCCCACTCCATCCCTTCATGCCCCTTGTGGCATGCCCTGCTGCAGGGCACACACATAAACACTGGCACTGCCAAACAGGATGCACCATCGCCACCTCCAGCCTCCTTTGTCCTTGGTACCAGGCTGGATCTCTTCCTGCAGCTCAGGAAGCTTCTTGCAAAACATCTGGGGCTGCCATTAGCTCTGTGGCTTTCCCGCTCTGATGACAATTTCTGAGAGAGGCAAGAAGGACAGACAAGCAGATCCACAGAACAAGGACAGAGGTTTGATATATTGTCCAAGGAAGCCGGGATAAAACATTAATAAAGCTTACCCAGGCCATGCATAGCTTACTCAGGCTAATGTAATATTAGAGCTATATACTGGAAAAAGCAGGAAATTATATCACTATGATTCTTACAGAAACACTGTCCTCTGCTACATGCAAAGGAGACCCCACTGTTCTTGGTTAAATCTATTAAATCTGTAGTTTATCACAGCTCCATCCATGTTGTTAAGAACAATCCATAAAATATAATGGATGTACAATAGTGAAAAAAACAATTAAGATTTATACAGTTTGTACTTAGATTAAATAATTCCTTAGAATACGTAGAAACTGTCAAAAATCCAGACATATGTTAAAATTGCAAGGTAAGAGTTTTATGCTTGTATATGATTTCTTCCTCTTCCTGATGAAAGTGTTTTTGGAAGACTTTCCTGAAAAGGAAATGAAGTGGGGACAAAATCTGTAGGATTGCCATGCATGGTGTTTATGATTTTGGTTTTTTTTATTTTGTTTAACCATGTTTAAAGCATGTGCATTTCCAGAAGAATTTTTACTGCAAATATTTTAAACAGCAGTATGAGAGCAACATAAGACAGCATGGGAAGTGTGTGCTGAAACACTAACACAAGGACAGGATTTCATCAGGCTTAGTTAAAAACTTCCACTGATGCCACAGGAGCATTCTCAAAAGTGCAGTCATTTATAGTTTTATAATTGGCCAATCAAGATTGGATTTTTTTTCCTTCTAGCTTAGTTATTGAAATGTATTTTTATGATTCATGGAACTCTCTTTATCTGTCAAGATTTTTCCCTCGATGATATATCAGGTTTCCTTGTAGGTTCCTATTCATCTTCTATTTTCACTCTGTGGATAGAGTGAAGTAGGAGAATTATGAAGGTGCCCAGCACTGCTTTAAAGTTGAGGCTGAAATTAAATTTCCACTTAAAGGAGGGATCCAGTCACTTTTCTATGCACTAAATATACTCCATTGTTCCTAAAATTACAGCACTTACAGAGTATGCAATGGATTTTCTGAGAATTTACAAGTAAATCTATTATTTAGTTTGAGTTAGAGTTAATTGAAAATAGGTACTTTTACACCTTCTGTCAGACTTTTATTCATCCCTAATGACTTCTGTTATAAAATATAGACTCTTCATTATTCATATATCATCAGACTTATTTGAAGTCTTTTCATAGGACATTTTCAAAGTAATTATTTTAGAAATTATGTCCTTTTTTGCTGTTATTCATCAGAGCTGTGAGTTTCTAATCAGTGAGAGAAAGGAAAAGTGTTGCTTAGGGGGATCCTCAGGAGTTCTCTCCTTGGCTACCCCTGGATGCTGCTCTTGCTCTGCCAGTCCTCAGGGGACAGAAAAAAAGAATCAATTTGAGTTAATGACAGCTTAAATCTTTATAATGCCATAACTATATTGTTATTACACAGTGTCACACCAGGACTAAGATTGTCCAAACAGACAAGCATTGTTTGGTGACTTAATATTATTGCATTTCTCTGAATTTGAGGGTAGCCCTAAGTTTCTGTGATGTATAATGTTTGTTTGGGAGATAACTCTACCTTCAACATCTTATTTTACCCTGTGTGTAAGTGCTTATTCTTTCATTACTGCAGGGTCTAGGAATTCACATGTCCCAAAAGCCTTGTACTAAATGCTACACAAACAGAGAACAAAAACCTGATGTTTGCACTTTAATTGCAAGAGGGGAAATAAAGAATAGAAAACCAAAGGGAAATGCATGAAAAAGATAAGATATTTTTGGCCTGGATAATAAGCAGTGACCTCAGTCTACTCCTGGCCAGACTAGTGAGAAATAATATAAGCCTTGCAGAAAAAGAGCAACCTTTTAAGGAAGATCTGTAAGAGTCCAAGGATTTCACTATGCAAATACCCTGGCATAAGGGGCAACAGGGGAGAAAATACATGTGAGTTGGTTAAGAAATAAATCAGGGGAGAAAATACATGTGAGTTGGTTAAGAAATAAATGGAAGGTGCAGGGAGCTGGATAGCTGGAGAAAGGTATCAATATGCTGGTGCAATTGAAAGTGCCAAAGGAGGGTCCAGTGATGGGAGGATGTCAGATGAGACAAGTGCTTTCACCCCATGGGAAAAGGGCTGAAAAGGGAGTGGCTGAGATAGCAATAATTAAAATTAATTATCCTTGCTTCACTTTTCTGGACTGATGGGAAAACAAGAGAAGTAAACATCTTACAGCAAGGTAAAATGTGGAAAGAAATTAATTTAAAATGTGGAAAGTTCTATCTCAGTTGATGCACAGTTTTGATATTTTAATGGCAATTTCCAGTTTCTGACAAACACCTCAAGCAAGATGGATTTATTTGGCTAGTGTACTTCAATAAGGTAATTTAGATCTGTATGCATAAAACAACTAACCCAATGCTGTCTGTTAGTTTCCATGACCGCAAAATCATAGCAAAATACTGCTCTGTTAGTCAAGGAACTGAGACTTGGGGAAAGCTCTGCAGATCTGGTTGGTATAGACAGTGAAAATTGTGGAAATGGAAAAAAAAATATGTTATGGCTATCAGCTTGCCTCCAGAGTAATGGCATGGCCGTACACAGTGAATTAATCTTGTAAAAAGTGGGCTTGGCTGTATGTGAAAGTAGGTTTGCTTCACGTGCCTGAGGCAGAAAAATGGAGGGAATGATGAAACAGCATAATAAATTGAAAGAGGTTTGTATTGTAATCCTGTATGAATGGAAATACTCCAGATTAAACAATAAGAAAGGGTGGGCAAAAATATGTACTTTTTTTTCCTTAATAGAAAATAATAACATTGTGTCACAATGAATACTGATCTAAAGTCAACTTAATTGTGCTGCCATTAAAATGTATTTCAGCATTGTGATCCAGACCTTGATCATTCTCACGTTTAAATCCCCGTGCATGGGTATAAATACTAAAATTTTTCACTATATGAGGCCACATGAGCAATAGGCATAGCACATACATTGAAAGTCACCAGAGTCACCAGCTCTGTCACAGCACTGGGGTTTCCTCCTCAAAGAAGGAAATTCAAACAGCCTAGCTGGCACCAGGGTCTCCTGATGCATGACAAACCAAAAAGGAAAGGCATTGGAACAAATATCTATGGTCAAGAGAGCTCTGTCATTCAGTCAACTAAGGAAAGAGATCTCAGTCATTGCTCCTCACTCAGGCTTCCTTCCCAAGGAAATTTGAAGATGTTTTCCCTTCCATTCTGAATTTCTTTTTGGTTTTTTGGAATTGTAGATCGTCCCACAGAACACAAATTGCAAATTTCAAAGCAGCTGTAATTAAACTCAGTCAAGAGTATAATGCAAACAACTTTTTTGGTAAAAAGGAAGGATAGAAAATTAAAATGCACACAGTCAGTGATTGGCAAAATAGTAGATCATCACATAAATTTGCATTAATTGCACAAAAGCTGAAAGTACTTCATTAAATACTCTCATAATACAGTAACCTCTTTAGAAAATTATTTCTGGTATAAGCATGTAAATAATTACATACTCTGCGTCCCATGTAGTTTTATCTGCCCAAGCAAAGGGGAACAGAGTGTTACAGCTCAAAAGCACTCTGATTTTTGAGCAATTGATTAAAAAGAACAAGCATTTTAATGATGTTCATCAAAAGTGTTATACGTATATGAATTGTATATTCAAATATCTGAGAATTTGAATTCCTAAGCTCAGTTCAGTAAGGAAAAATCAAGTGTATAAATGATGTATTGTTAGGAATCAGTGCTGAAGATAAGGATTTGAGAGAAAATCTGATTAATTTCAATGTAAATGAGCAATGTGATACTGAATGTAAGTACAAGGATGTGACTGGTCCATGCAGGTCCCTGTTGCAATGCTTATAGTGAAAACTTTTTATTCTTAATGAAAGAGCTTATTAATAATGACATTTCAAATTGATCTTTATTTTTAGGAATTTTTATTTTCACAGTATTTGAACATTTTACAACAACAAATACTGCTATCCTTGTAACTCTAGTCTGGCATTAGACAATTTCTCTTTTTGCAAAATGTTGGGATTCCAAAGTTCTTCCATTCCAGATTAGAAAGAAAAGTTTCCAATTCATGAAAAATCAGATAGAATTTCTTTGGAATGGCCCAGAGGTTGCTGTGAATTCATCAAGAGCCCTGAGAATATTCTTGATATTTTTTTGCCTGGAACTTCTGTATCCTGTAAACGAATGACCACAGTAGGCCACAGCTGAAGTGAGTCTCCAGAGCATTCTCCTGGAGAAACTGGCTGCCTGTGGCTTGCATGGATAAACTCTTTGCTGTATAGAAAGCAGGCTGAGTGTCTGGGCCCAGAGGGTGGTGCTGGGTGGAGTTACATCCATCAGTGTGTCCCCAGGGCTCAGTTTTTGGAGCAGTCCTTTTTAACATCTTTATCAATGACCTGAACAAAGAGATTGAGTGCATCTTCTGCCAATTTGTAGATGACACCAAGTTGGGTGTGGAATTCAATCTGCTGGAGGGAAGAAAGGCTCTGCAGAGGGACATGGACAAGCTGGATCAATGGGCTGAAATCAGTTCTGTGAGATCAAGTCCAAGTGCCACATCCTCCCCTTGGGTCACAGAATCACAGAATCACTGAGTCACAGAATAAGCTGAGTTGGAAGGCACCCACAAGGATCAGCGAGTCCAACTCCCGGCCGCGCACTGGACCTTTTTCAAGAGTCACAGCATGTGTCTGAAAGCATTGATCAAATGATCCTTGAGCTCTCTCAGGCATGGGGCTGTGACCTGTTCCAGGGCCCAACCACCCTCTGGGTGAAGAATCTTTTTCTAATATCTAAACCCACCCTGGCACAACTTCAGGCCATCCCCTTGGGCAGCACTACAGGCTGGGAAAGCTGCCCAGCAGAAAAGGACCTGGGGGTGCTGGTCAACAGCTGAACATGATCCAGATGTGCCCAGGCTCCCAAAAAGGCCAATGACACCTGGCTTGTTTCAGAAATTGTGTGGCAAGTGGGACCAGGGCAGTGATCGTTCCCCTGTATTTGGCACTGGTGAGGCCATACCTCAAATCCCGTGCTCAGTTTTGGGTCTCTCATGACAAGAAAGACATTGAGGTGCTGGAGCATGTTCAGAGAAGGGCAAAGGAGCTGGGGAAGGGTCTGGAGCACAGGTCCTGTGAGGAGCACCTGAGGGAGCAGGGAGTGTTTAGCCAGGACAAAAGGAGGCTGGGAAGAAATCTTAGTGTTCTCTACAACTCCCTGAAAGGAGGTTGTAGCCAGGTGAGGGCCGGTCTCTTCTCTCAGTCAACAAGCAGTAGGAGGAGAAGGAATGGCCTCAAGTTGTGCCAGGAGAGATTTGGATTGGGTGTGAGCAAAAATATCTTCCAAAAATATTGTCAAACTCTGGAACAGGCTGCCATAGGGAGTTGTCATCCTTGAAGGTATTTAAAGGACATGTAGGTGGTGTAGATGGGGCACTCAGGGACGTGGTTTAATGCTGGGCTTTTCAGTGTTTGGTTTACAGCTGGAGGCAATAATCTTAAAGGTCTTTTCCAACCTAAATGATTCTAAGATTTTTTTGGTTTATTTTAGCAATACTCTCTGGATCCCCTTGACAGAATGTTTGGTGGAAGGATTGGATTCCTAAAGCAATGAAGACATGAATAGATTCCTGGAAAAAGTTTCTTTTTTTTTTTTTTTTTTTTCAGTTTTATCCAAAGAAGAATTTAATTTTACTGTTTTAAACATCACCACTCAGAGGTGGGAGTTTGCTATTCCCCCAGATTTGAGATCAGATTTGGGAGTGAGTAGTAATTATAAATTTCATCCAAGAATCCAGAAATTAATGGCAGTTTCCCAGATCCTGACCATGGATCTTCCGAACTTTGCTGTCCTGTTAATGTGAGGGAAAAAACTATAGCTGCCCATGTGATGTGAATTGCAATAGTAACATTTTTTGAGAAAATGCCAAAGGCCTTTCACATTTCCATATGTAAATGGAAAACCTGCTTTGGCTTTCAATTGGCAGGTACTTCTACTCTTTACTTCTGATTTTGTTTCAGCTGACTACAGAAAGGAGGCATTAGATCAAAGGATACTTGTGAACACCTATTTTAAGACAGCAATGGGCAGGTAGCACTATCAGAGGTTAAATAGCATTGGTCAAAGGAGTTTGCTTTCAGAACAACACTTTCAGGCACCACCTGAATGCTTTGCATCCAGAAGGATCCAGCAGTGTGTAGGAGGTAACCTGGAGTCTGAGTGCCTTGGAAAGAGAAGGCATAAGAGTATTAAGCTCCATACATATTGCAACTTAAGCAGTAAACACCCACTATGTGTACAGTACATTTGCTGTTTTCAATCATAAATGCCATTTCCTTTGTGAATCTATGATGAAATTATATCATACATTAGTTAGGTAGAAGTGCCCTGCTCATTCAGTTATAGCCAATTAGCAACCAAGAGAATCACTTCAGGCCCAATTTCCTCCTTAAGCTGAATGTGTGAAATGTCAGTGTGCATCATTCATCTGTTTGTCACTTCTGGAGAGCATTTGTTTACTTCTTACCTGCTTGTAAAAGATTTTTCCTTTCTTTTGGGAGTGTTGGCCCCAATGCTCCACTAATGAATGAAGCATTTAGGCTCATATTTTTTCCTAGGTCTAATGACAAAGATCCAATTCTGTTAGATCTTTTCTCTCCCTCTTCTAAAAAATGACAACTAAACACTTAGCTGAATTACAACTTAACAGCTGACTCTACAGGCCCATGCACATCAAAATGAAATCTCTAAAACACAGATGTAGCTATCAAAGTGCTAATTAATAATTTGACTGCTGCCTCTCCTCTCCAGATCTTCACTGTAATTGTAAAACAGGGGGGAGGAAGTATCTTAGGGTCATATTCCACCTGGTCTTCCCAGGGGAGTGAGCATGAAGCATCCTTATTGTGCCCGGATAGGAAATGTGCCACCTCCTGGAAAGCAGCACACAGACTCTCTCTCCATGATGGAAATAGCTGCCTGAAGCTCAGGGCTCGTGGATGTGCATCAGCCGTGATAACTGGCAGAGGGACATGCAATTGCTTTCATCTCCCTGTTAGCTACAAGAACAAGGGACAGAGGTGACCATGCACCAAACCCTCCCTGTGGCCTCAGTCCCCAGCAGGACACTCCTCAGTGAGAGTTGGTAGTTTTCTCTTTCCAGAGATTATCCATGTTCATACAGACCTTGCATTCTAGCATCTTATGTGAAGAAATATTCTGCATCCTGGAGGCAAATTTTCCTTGAACCATCACAACCTCAGCTGCCATCACCTTTTCACCATCATGAATGGGGGACTGCTATCATCTTCAGTACTTTGGAATCATTCCTTTCTTTCAGGAATGAAAAAATTAATAATGCTGTGGCAAACAGTTGTGCTGCACCCTTTAAGTGAATTATGCTGAGATTTGTTTTGTAATCATGACACTTTGGGGAAAGAATTCTTGTTTAGAGGTGAGAAGCACTGACAACTGGATTCCATTCTTTACCAGCCTCCTTCTCCTCTCCAGCCATGAGCAGAACATTCTCTTAGCTTGACTGTCATAGCAATAGCTTTGGTTTTTGTTTTTTGGAAGACATGGAGTTCTTTTCATTTTAAAGCTCTGTCTTAACTGCTAAATAACCATAATTCCATTTTTGTATCCACCTATAAAAAATAGCAAATGTTTTAAGGAAGTTAATAAATACACTTTCAAAATTTTTATAATTCATTGATTCTGATATTATTGTGACTGTATTGTTAATGCTTACATTATTTGCATATAAAAAGTATGTAACTGACTTATTAACATATATCAGTATTTGTACAATGGTGACAAAACTGTACCCACATCATGAAAAATTCATGTGGTCTGTTAGAAAATCTTTATTGTTCAGTGAATTAGAAGATTTATCCAAACATACGCATTGTATTCAACCGTACAGTGCCAGCTCTTTGTGCTTCTTCCTAAGTCTAACAACACTTGTTTTCTTAAATTTTCAGTTCATGAGTTTTATTCCTTCAGAATCTGAAATGTTTGTATCTGTAGAAATATTTTTCTAACCCTCATGATCATAAAGAAAAGCATTAAAGCAAAAACAATAGAGCTTCAAAAAACAGAGATCTTAACCCTTTTTGTTATAATGGTGAGTGATATAAGTAGAACTGAAAATTTGAGCAGGTTGCACCACATTATTTATAAAAAGCAAAGAATTAATCCTCTTAAGTGAAAATCAATGTGCTCTTAATGACACATCTGTAATTAAGTTCCTCTGAGTCTGCTGTACATTTAGACTGTGACCATTTCATGTCAGTCTGGGAATATAGGGAAGTCTTAAAGATGTTGTAAAGTGGCCAGAGAGCAACAACAATTAGAGACAGCACTTTAAAATATGGAGCTATAAAAAGATGTGGGTATAAATGTTCCCATTTTCAGGGCTGCAAAAGAAATTTCTATTGAAGTCAAGAAAAAGGAAAGGGGAAAAACAAAAGACAAATTCTAATGAAAGCACTTTTCAGACCAGCTATATTAATTAGCTATAAAAATGCAGATTATGGATACTTTAGATAGCATTAAATCCTCCTCACACAAAACTTACGGCCACAAAAACCTTATTCAGCAATATGGAAGAGAATTTTCTTCTTGTCTAAATAAACATTTTGTGCTTTTCCAGACAGCCCATATTGTGGACTTTTGTGTGTATATCCCTGTGAGTGATTTTTCTAACTTGGCTTTTCTCAATGTGCAACATTTGGAACTCAATATACACATACTGCAAGCACTCACACAATACATGCCAGATCAATATTTCATGTTTACAAAATGATTTTTTTCAGCAGAGTGACACTTTATCTCCTCTAGTCCTTCATCCTCCCTGTCAAATCGCTAACACAGAAAAGTAATTTTCAAATTAAGAAGTCATTTCTTTCTCCTCTTAGATACAGTAATAGTTTTCTAGCTGCAATGTGGCATGACTCTGTATGCAATGAACCAAGCAAACCTGTGCCTCTCACTTTGCTGTGGTGCAGTGGGCCAGTTCTGCCAAGTGCCCTGTGGCTCTCCT
>NW_005054297.1:1171379-1175213 GCF_000277835.1 Geospiza fortis | reverse complement strand
AAAACCTCCTCCAGGCAGCAAATGAAATAAACCAAAAAGCTTTGGTAGTAGCAAAAGAATTAGCCTCCTTCCAATTTCTTTGCAGGATTGATGAAAAAATCTTTATTTGGTAGGTGAGACCAAAACTTACCCTGAGAGAAACACACCCTACAAATTCAGGAGAGATTCAGCCACACACTTGGGTGCAAAGATTTACAAAGATTGTGTGATGAGGTGTATCACATGTTACTGTCAAAAGGTTGGAGCATGTGGATGTGGCTCCCCAGGTGCTCCTAAGGGTAGCCGAAAACAGACTGGTCACTGATAGAGAACTAGGGAACCTACAGGACCATGCTGGGCCTCAGAGAGATGGATGGATGGAAAAGGGAGTTAAATACTTTCCCTTTAGTACCTTCTGGACAGTGTGGAGGGACATTCACATTGTCACGCAAATATTTTGATTTTGCTGCACCAGAAAGAAAAGTTTTTCTCTATAGGAATGATCAACAGAGCACAAAAGGGTATGACTAATTTTGTATGAGCATTTATAAATTTTTATTCTTTTTCTTGATCTTGAAAAAAATGAATTCTGAGTATCTGAAAAACTATGGACAGTTTCTCAAGTGTGCATGCTTATCCCAGTCTCCATGCTGCAAGTCCAGATGCAGATGCACTAACCCAGACTTTTTCAGGCAGTGGCTCTAGTGGCATTTCCATAATGGTCCAGTAACTTTTGAGCCTGGTTGCTAATCTAGGACATTTTACACAGATTTGCAGTTGTGAATTCAAGAATGCAATAGCTGATACAAAATGGGATCACAATAATGTTCTTTCTTTGCCAAGACTTCTGTCAGAGGTGTTCTGTTACAGCATTTTCCTGCAGAATGTGGCTTTAAGGCAAAAACTCTGTCTAAATTTTAGTGCTTGGGCTTCAGTCACATGGCAGAGAAAGCCTCCATTTGTAAGCAAACTTCTAAAAAACTAATTCCCATTATTTTGTTCTCTCCTCAAAATTGCAGCACTTTCTAGCTTCAAGTTTTCAAGGAAATCTTTCCAAAGAAAAGTTCTTTAATCATAAATTTAAGCACCACCTGCCTCATGCAGAGTTAAACATTGGAAACCACCCATGTAACCTTCTGATTCTGTGAAAACTGTGTTAGTTTCAAATGTGGCCAGAGATAAATGAGATTCACACAGAAGGAGGAATAGAGGAATAGGAACTTGTCAAGAAATTGCAGTTTAACATAACACATGAACAGGACATGAGATAGTCCCAAGTTTTCATTGTTTATTTGTTTACCTGCACTCCTAATTCTCTCACCCCTAATGTCACTAAGTTTATATATTGAACAGGGTCACACATTTTTATTTCATGGTATGATACTTGGAAATAATCTAATAACCCAGAAAATAAGTAATGGCACTGTAGGGAACTGAATTCCAAATGCTTCAGAATGATCAGAATACATGATATGTTTCTTTTAAGGAAAGCACAGGAAAAAAAAAATGCCTCAAAAATTATACTAACTAGTAAAAAAAAAGTTATTCTTCCAATTCTCATGGCAGAAGAAATTCTAGACATAAAAGCTAAGGAAAATAAAAATAAGTTAGGTATTTTTAATCATTCCAGCATACTTTCTTTTTAAATATGACTTCTTTAATCTCATTTGAAGTAGGCCCATTAAACCTAATGCACTGAACATTATGTGATCTGAATAAAATTGTGTCTATAGAGCTAGCCCCTCTAATGCAAAGTCACAAGGAAAAAATATAATAAACTAAGTCATTAATTCACTGCATCATCCCTTCACAGTAGCTCAACACTTCCTGAGTGCTATAAATTTTTGTTGCTTGTTTTAACTATCTTGATTGATCTTATTGACATAAAAAATTACTAGGGTAGTGTAAGATTTTTGGAAGCTTTCATATAACAAGTTCCTTACAAACTCACGACTAATCAGTTTGTCTGTTTAAAAATGATAAAAATCTGTTCTTGGATCAAATGCCAAACTTCCTTTCAGATATTCTCTATTTGATCTTCAAATGTACCTGCATAGTATAACTATGTTTTCAGTATAACATCTGTTTCTCAGATACAGTAAAGATTCTGTGTTATTCAGATTGGAAACATTGTGGGTTTTATTCAGATCTACTCTTTAGTAGGTCAGCCTGTGCTGGCACTTGGGGTCATCCCTCCCCAAGTGCAGGACCCCACACTTGCCCTTGCTGAACCTCACTAAGTTTCCCTCTGCCCAACTCCAGCCCATTGAGGTCCCACTGAACGGCAGCACAGCCCTCAGGTGTAGCAGCCACTCCCCAGTCTGTACCACCAGGAAACTTGCTGAGGGCACATTCTGTCCCATCGTCCAGGTTGTTGACAAACAAATTGAATAAGACTGGATTCACTATTGATTCCCAGGGAATGCCACAGACCAGAGGCCTCCTATTCTGCTGAACAAGACCCTCTGAGCTCTGCCACTCAGCCAGACTCTGATCCACGTCACTGTCCACTCATCTAACCCACATTTCCTGAGCCTACCTGCTCAGGGAGGTAAGTTCAGGAAATATCACAGGAGACACTGTAAAACCTTTGTGAAGTCAAGGTGGACAAATCCACTGCTCTCTCCTCATTGATCCATCCTGCCAGGCCATAACAGAAGGCTGTCAGATTGGTTAAGCTTGATTTCCCCTTGAAGAGTCCATGTTGACTACTGATGACATTCTTTTCTTTTATATTCTTGGTGATGACCTCCAAAATGACCTTTTCCATAATCATTGCAGGGATGGAGGTGAGGCTGTCTGGTTGACTGTTTCCTGGCTTGTCCTTCTTGCCCTTTTTTAGGATAGAAGTAACACCCGCATTCCTCCAGTCATCAGGCAGCTCTCCCATTCTCCATGAGTTGTCAAAGATTGTGGAGAGCAGCAGAACAACATCTGCCTGCTCCCTCAGCAGTCATGGGTGTATTCCATCAGAGCCCATGGATTTATGGGTGTTAAGTCTGCCTAGCTGATGACTCACACAACCCCCAAAATACTGATTCTTCTGTTTCCCAAGAAAGGATAGCTGTAAGACCATCACCTAATTATGGTAGTTGACATAAAATGAGAGGAGGACAAGAAATGTCCTCCAATTTCCTCCCATTAAAGCCCTTCCACACTGCATGGAATAATATTCATCAGCAAGAAAAAGGAGATCAGCTGTGATTATTAATGTACTTAGATTGTACAGAGGCCTCCCTGTGGCACAGAGAGCCCAGATTCCAGTCCCTGCTCCTCCTCTACAATTTTCCTCCTATGCAATTTTGCAGTTATCATTCAATGTCATTGAAAAACTGACCTCTGTCTGACACCACAGGCCTCTTTCTGTATAGATGCATCATACTGTTACAGGAGTATTGGAAATACTGTCCTAGCAGCTCTCCAGATAGCCATGTGCTGGGAAATATCTGAATACCAAAGATTAAATAACACTGGACAGCAATAATTTATTACTTTTAGTTTGGCTGAGGAGTGTGAAGGGAGGTGATAGACAGGTAAAAGTGACTGTACCTGCTACAATAATTTTCTGACATGCAAGTTTTCCTCTATTCTTGAGACTGTAGAAAGTGAATGACATGATATCAGTTTTGGGTTTTTTCAGAGTTTTTATTGCCATACATTTTTAGAGAACCTGAGCAGCTGCACTTCAAATGTCTGTGATGAAGGAAGGCGGAGGGGATGCTGTGAACTGGTGGCAGACAAGTGTCAATGCATGTTCAGTGAAAATATAAGTGATGAGCAGTGAGGGTCCTTTCTGAACTAAACTGCCCCACTTTTTCTTCTCTCCTGCTGACAAGACAAGCATCGGAAACTTTC
>NW_005054297.1:1165086-1171342 GCF_000277835.1 Geospiza fortis | reverse complement strand
CAAATAATTAGCAATCAGAGTTTACTTGTGAAGAATCGAGTTGCAGGAATTCTTTTTTCCATCTCAAGGTAGCATGTTGATAATGAGGAGCTCCAGTCTGACATAAATCCTTGTTTTCTCATTGCCTCTTTTTGTGTTAGTCTGAAGATAACAACTAAAAAAAAAAAAGAAATCATGCTCATATTTCTAGGTCTGATTTTTTGTCCTTTGATGAGGACACTCAGCATGGTTAGTCTAATTATTTTCTTCCCACCGTCGCTTATTGTCAGCCAAAATGACGAGTTTGCATAGGTAATGGTTTACACGAACTGCTTGTTCTCTCAGCCCTGCCAAGCTACTGCTTTCAAGGGGCCAGCTCCAAGTGGAGGCTGTTTTAGAGATCAAGCACCCACAATTTCCACTGAGCCATTAGCAAATTACAGCCATATATTGTCTATTAGGATTAGACCCTCTCTGTACAGCTCAAAGCTTAATACATGAAACTCTGCCTAGTGCATCATTCTCTCAACCTCATTAAACACTTAATTACTTTTATCTTGCACCCTGGATCACACCAGGAGAAGGAAATGATGGCTAAACACATTTAAAACCACACCAGAATTGTGATGTTGTTGGTAATGGAAGAGCTATCTATCAATTCTGCTTTTCCAGGGATACTAGGAGGGTGGCAAACTGTCACCAATGTGACTGGTGATCATCAGCTTAAGGAATAATGAGAGACCTATTTCTGTTTGAATCTTCAGTGAGATTCCCATTCATTTTAGAAGGTCAGAGATTTCCTCAAATATGTCCATGCATTTTTCTGCACATTTGCTTACATAGCAGACACAAGAATTATAATGCCAAAAGCATAAAAATTACTGCATATAACTGTGTTGAACCCTTGACTTGGAGTTAATGGTCTATTTACAGAGTGAATAACCATGAGTCAGGTTCATTTCCTACACAGCTCACAGCAATATTTTTAGGTTTGGCCTAAGGTACAGAGAAGGTATGGAGAAGGAATGGTGCAGAGTTTACTGGGATTGGGAGTGGAGTCATCTGGAACAATTTGATCCTGACAATATATGTGGTGTAGAGCTATGTAAAATCTGACTTCCTGAAGATTACAGAGGTCAAAATTGGAAGGATGTGCATAGGAATTTCTGAAATACACAATTTGTGTTTTTCAAATACATTTTACAGAATATGAGTTATATTGTGACTTCTGGGCTGCCATTTTCCCGTGGTCACAAGAAAAACTTTTGTTAAAAACAAAAGATACATTTAAATTCAAGGTACACTGTTGATTCCACTTCACGTTCCCACTGGCCTATATGTTTATGATCAAATAAACATCAGAAAAATAAAATCAAGACAGGTTCATATAAAAACTGTAGTAACTGTCATCAATATTCAGGAAAAATTCAATTTTCTTAAAAAATAATACATTCACTGTATTAAATTGATTTCATTTTCTAATTATTAAAGATAACAAGAAGCAGGACAGGAAAGGAAATGTTTGCACAAGACAAACAAGCTGACCAGATTTGCATCAGTGGAAGCCATGGTGCACGACCTGCCTCCTCCAGAAGCACCACTGACAGCTTTATATTCAGCATTTGCCTTTTCAGGATTATTTGTAATCATATAGTGTCTTTCACCTGAGGGTCTCCAATGGTTTAAAAACAGTTTAATCTATCATTGCTCACACGCTGCTGGAAGGCTTGCTCCCCATTCTCATCATCCCAGCTGCCAGCCTGCAATCCATCTCCTGGTAGATTTTCAAACTGGAGCTGTCATTCCCAGGCATAGGAGGTGTTCCCTGAACACAACCCTAAAGCTCCTTCACTGATCTCCCTCAAGCCCTCTTGGAAAAGAGCCTCCTGTGCCCAGTTATTTGCTCACTTCTCTTCTCCATACACTATAAGTTGCTTGAGGTAGGCATGACTTTTTTTATTCTGAGCCTATGAACCATTAAGAAGTTTAGGTCCAGGTATGTAACTTCAGACTCCTAGATGCTATGACCTTGCAAATATTCTAGAAATAAGTAATAAATCTGACAAATGTAAATGATCCTTCCAGATGTGAGGAAATGAGAAGCCGGGGTCTTAGTTAACTTACTGAGTACTTAATCACACAGTCTTTGAGGATCCTTGAGCATACCCAATATAGCTGAAGGTGCAATTTGAGTGATAAATTATGGAGTGCATAACAGTAATTTTTAACATTCACAAAGCCAGTCTATTCATGTTCAGAAAATCACTCTCTTTACATGAGAGAGAAGTAAATGACCCCTTGGATACACGACAACTTTTACCACTAATCTAATATATTTCCCAGGCACATAGCACTGGAGCATTGAGGACCAGAGGTAACATCCAGTGAAGTGACTGGAAGGAGTCCCATTGAATTGGACAGAATTTAAATCAGGCCTGAAGCCAATTAAGAAAACTGGACATTGCTTGACCAGCACAGCATTTATGCTGCTTTCCAGTGTCTGACCATATTCATTAAATTTTAAATGGAAACACTTTTAAATTGGTGCTGACGCTGCTTTAGCACCATAACACTGTGAAATTTTCACTTACTATTGGCTTTTCATTTCTGTGATATTCCCATTAAGAGTAATGTCTATTATTTGGAAGGGTAATATGGAATGAAATTACACAGTTTGCATTAACTCTGCTGTTGTGAGCTGGTAAATATCAGCAGATGCCTTAATGAGGCAATGGCATGAAACCTGCATACAACTATTTATTCAGCCTGTTCATTATTGACTTTTTATAGTTCTTTGCATGTATTTAAAAAGAAGAAAAAATCATCCAGCACACTTACTTCTCTTGTTTAGTATCGTGGTCTAGCAGGTTTTTGGGCTTCTCCTTTCCTTGACTCACTACCCCTCCATGACAGAAGAAAGCTGTCTTCCTCTTTCTTAATTCATGGCTCACAGCAGACAGATTAAATTCTTCATGAAAAATGTGTATCTTCTTAGTCAGGTTGATAGGCACAAGTAACCAAAAGGAGCAGAGGTACTGAATCTGACTTGCGTCCATTTGGAAGGTAGTATTCTTACTAGAAGTTCATTACTTGTTTCTTGTATCTTTAAATGTCCACATGCAATTACCCATAAGCATCCCAAACTTGATATGTGCTTGTGAGTAATCAGAGAAAAGTAATTTGAAAAGTGCTGGTGGATGTCTCATCACAACTGTAAAAGCTGGCCACACAACTGAGAAAGAGTAAATTAGATAACTGCTTGAAAGAGGTTCACTAATCAAGAGGTTTTAACATGGACTGAAAAACAAGGTAGTAATAAGTCTCCCTGTAAGATCTGTTTCATCTGTACTTCAGGGGTGATGCCTCATTTATTATTTTGAAAATTATAAATCCAGAGCTTTTAGAAAATCTGGGGCTTTTTATTCCACTTTCTCTGTTTTAATATATCATGCATTTATTGCTATCAATATTGCGTCAGCGAACAACATGAAGACAGCAGGTAAGGAAACTTGTTCTTTGAAAGATGCTGCACAATGAAATGTTGTTTTGATCAAAATAGTAGCTTGTTATTTTAATGTGTTTTCTGCCCCATAAAATTGTGCATAGATCTGCCAGGACATGTGTGAACAAAAGTAGACCAAAAAGGGAGCTGGTGGAAGTGGTTTGCTCAGCCCTGCAATTTTTTTGTTACTACAAAAATGTCTCATTCTCTCCTGAACTTAAAACAAGACCTTTTCTTCTGTATTTGATTGACTGGCAGAGAGCAAATAAGTGGTCACAATGCTGATATCAAAATGACCAGGAATCTGAGCATCCAGGCAGTCATCTAGGAAATGGGAATTGTGGCTTCTATTTTTATTTTAAAACTTGTTCTATTGGAACTGAAATTAAAATCCCTGTTGGTTATAGCTTCAATTTCACATATCTTGTACTTATTTTTCAGCCTATTCATTAGCTTGTTTAGAACCTGAAGTCAAGGGGAATTTCCACAGTGACTTCAGTGGGAGCAGTGTCAGATCATTAAACCTCAGTACTTTTGAAAGTATATTTTAAAAGTCATCCAGAAAGGAGCCATGGGAGAGAAACTAAATGAAGTGACTTTACCTTACTTCAGAGCTCAGGAAAAAAAAAGAAAAAAAAAGAAGAAAAAAAAGAAAAAAAGAAAAAAAGAAAAAAAAAAGAAAAAAAGAAAAAAAGAAAAAAGAAAAAAAAAAGAAAAAAAAAGCCTGCTCTTTTTATTCTTTAAATGCAGAATCATGTACAGCCTGAAGGAAATATTTTAGGAATGCAGACACCTGAAATCCTGCTCTGTGATGGTGTTCGGTATGACATCAATGCAAGACTAATCAATGGCATGCTTACATCAGCTCTGCTACCTGATTAATTAATTTGCTGATATCTGGTGTTTTCCAAATCAGACTAATTTCTTCCAGTCCACATCTGAAAATCTTCCCTTTGTTTTTTTTAGTTAAACTATTCTTGCTGTCTTTAGAGTACCCCTTTACATCTAGCATGATGCCAGCTTGCAGAACAATCCTAATATTTTTCCCTTGGTCCTTTGCACCTCCTGCTTCCTATTTCTCTTTGTCTTGCGCACTGCCATCATTATTAATCACCTCCCTTCACCTGGCTTTTACTCTAATAATAATTTTGGTGTGATATATACTTGAATTGTCCCTGATCATGTCTTATTTCCCATATCATTTGCATCTTCTGTAGTTTTTTGCTCTGTATGGAACAGTTCCAAGCTCACTTCCCTCTACCTGTTGCTTCCACATCTGGAAAGGGTTGATGGCTTTATGCAGCCAGAGACCTCAGTGCATTGCTCTGCCACCTGAACCACCCAGCTTTGTAAAGAAAATGAAAAGTTATGTTGAAACAACCTTCCTGCAAAGTGTTTTACATGCCAGAGGCTGAGCAGTGACTTTGATGGAGGAAAACCCGGGAGGTCACAGATCATCTGACATCAGCAGGGCTGGAGGGCCTGATAAATTTTAGTCTGTTCTTTCAGTATTTGGGATCTCCTGGGCAAAAGGAATGCCTCTTGCTGCCAGTGTTCACCAGGTTTTATATTGAATGGACTCATTGGCTTCCCATGGCATGCCCAAAGAGCAGAGAGAAAAGCAGAATCACTTCTGCCTGTTCCCACTTAGCAGTAGCACTACCGTGGTCCTGGCAAGTGCAGGCAGACAGACAGATTTGAGCTTCATTTCCCTTCTGCCCTATGATGCAGATTTATTTATGCAAGGTGCTTTTGAAGCAGCAGGCCTGTCCCCTTTAAGTGCTTCCCTGATGACCTGCTGATTTCTCCAGCCTGTCTTTTCTCAACAGTTAGAGCACTAGACCTGTGAATGATTTAGGAAGAAAGGAAATGCTAATGGACAAGCAAACATGCTAATGGAGAAGCAAATACAGATGGGAGGTATTGGGCCTATTTTCTCCCTTCCCAAACCAAAGGTCAAACATACATTATCAGTCTGAATAACCTTCAGATAAAGAAAATCACTACCTGGGAAAGCAAAAAATAATGCCTTTAAAATATTGCCTTGACATCAGCTTGCAAAACAGTCACTGATAGGCCTAAAGATATTCCATAATTTCTGCATCATATCTGAAGGAAAAAGTCTTTATTCCTCAGAACCAGCTGAGGGCTTGTCAGCCTGAAAGAATTTACTGCCTATGAGAACAATTTCTACCAATTGTAACGGCTGGCCTAAGAAAACCTTAACTCTTCTTGTATACCAATGGTTACAGAGAGGTGTATGAGTCTACAGAGCTGTGAGCAAAAGGCACAACAGCTTAGAAAGCCTGAAAATGCTATTTCCTTTATAAAGCTCTGTGGGTATTTACAATGGGAGACCTTGATAAGAAAAGACCGGTTGGTATAAGTGCATCACTGTAATCAACTATGGCTTAATATTATGGACATCACTGTTACCCAAATGCTGGATCTGGATGCAAACCAGGAGACTCCATATTTCTTATTACACTACAAATTTCTCAGCAGAAAGACATACCTGCCAGACTAGACTTTCGACTGCCATATCTGGGTCTGTGACATTGACTCCTCACAATCTATGGCAATCAACTGTTTTGTTTTTTCTGTTGAATGCCCACTAGTTCTGTTCTTCTCATGTTTCCTCTGCTGACAAATACCAGCAGTAACTCCTGCAAGAAGCATATCTCAGCTGGTTCAAAAGCTAGATTAAAATGAGTTATAAGCATTTATGGAACTTAAAACAAGACCTTCCTTTGGATTTCTGGAATCAGAACGAGA
>NW_005054297.1:1107891-1165069 GCF_000277835.1 Geospiza fortis | reverse complement strand
GCCCGTTAATTCAGTTCTCCAGCTGCCACTTCAGGTCATAAACCTGCCAGGAAGAAGGGAACACAAGTGGCCACCTACTCCCTCCTCAGAAACAGGCTTAAGCTTACACTTTGACCAGACTAAGTGTATATTGACCACACTAAGTTTTACGTTCCCCCACCGAACAAAATTCTCTTACCAGCCTCTTCAGTTTTATTTCTAACATTCAACTTAAACCTTCTTTACAGCCAATTTATTTAATTTGTTTTCTCTTTGTAATAACTTTTTCAGTTATTCAAAGACTGCTACCTTGACCCACATTTATCATGCTCTCTCCTGCCTGTATAAAAACATATTCTCTTAATGTATACACAGGCCATGTTAATTGATTATCTGATATTTTCATTGTTCTTTTTTGGGATCTCTTCAGCTGGGATTGTTTTAACAGACACATTATTCAGGGCACCAACTTCTGAAGACAAATGGAAGAGAATAGATTTCTCCTCTCTCTTCTCTATGACAAACTTACAGTACCAGTCCTATCATTACAATGTCCAATATGTTAATGCTGCTTTTCCACACTATTTTCCCAGTCTCTGTCTTAAATATCTTTCCGTTTAATCCTAGAATGAAACGAAATCTTAACTTGTACCCCAGCAGGCCTATTTTTAAGTCTGTTGGGAAAACCTAATTATGTCTTTGTTATGCTTACAGTCTTTGTGAAAATTTCAGTAATTCTCAAAATGCCATGGTAGAAATTCTGTGTTGTAAGATTTTAGGAAAAACTCTTTCTATTACCATTCTTTGACTTGTTTAACAAAAGACAAGGGTGATGGACTCTTTGTCATTTGGGGCAGCAGATGCCATTCCATGGTGGATGTGCCTTGTAAAGTCAATATTGGGAGCTCTCAGGACACAACCATTCTCATCAAGAAGGTGAACATCCATATCTTTAAGGATCAGATGTAACAGAAAGCAATGAGTGAGAAAAGATGGTCAGTAAGAGGCAAGACATCTGAAAGCTGGTGGGCTTTGCCAACACTTTTCTAGTCCTTCAAGAGACAGTTTCATGAGCAAAGTGTTGCATATCCATCTCTTTCCTACACTGAAAGAGGAAACTGATTTTTTCTTCACAGAATCACAGAATGGATAAGGTTTAAGGGACCTCATGTGGTCACCAGTTGAACCTCCCTGCTCAAGCAGGGCCATCCCCGAGCACATGGCACAGGGCTGCATCCATGGTTCATCAGATGGTTCTTGAATATCTCCAGTGAGGGAGACCAGACAAAGTTTGGAGACTCCATAACCTCTCTGAGCAACCTGTTCCAGTCACCTGCACAGTAAAGTTCTTTCTCATACTCAGGTGGAACTTCTGCAAATCAGTGTTTGCCCATTGACTCTTGTCCTACTGCTTGGCAGCACTGAGCAGAGTCTGGCTCCATCCTCTTGCCACCCTCCCTTCAGATACTGACAGACATGGATGAGGCCCCCTCCCAGTTTTCTCTTCTCAAGACTGAACAGGCCCAGCTCCCTCAGCCTTTTCTCATGAGACAGATGCTCTTGTCCCTTCACCATCTTCATTGCCCACTGCTGGGTGTGCTCCAGGAGCTCCATGTCTCTCCGGTGCTGAGGAGCCCAGAACTGGACACAGCACTGCAAATGTGGCCTCAATAGGGCTGAGCAGATGGGCAGGATGCCATCCCTTGTCCTGCTGGCAATGTTCTCCATGATGCACCCCAGGGTACCATTGGCCCTCTTGGCCCCCAGGGCACACTCCTGGCTCAGGGGCAGCTTGCTGTCCAACAAGAACCCCAGGTCCTTCTCCACAGAGCTGCTGCCCAGCAGGTCAGCCCTGAGCCTGTGCTGGTGCCTGGGGTTATTCTTCCCTTGATGCAGGAACCTGCATTTGCCTTTGTTGAACTACAGACTTCTTTTCTGCCCATCTCTCCAATTTATTAAGGTCCTTCTTAAGGGCCACACTGCTCTTGACTGGGTTTATTTACACTCTGACTACTGGTTCACTGAAATTTTGTCTGGACAGCATTCACACAGTTTCAGTCAGAGTATCAAGGGAGCAGTACTGCTCAAGGTATTGGCTTGTGTTACAGAGGTTGAGTGAAAGAGTGAGACAAAGAAACTATCCTGAGGCTGTTCTTGTGTTACAACCTTCATAACAAAAATCCAACAATCTTATGTTTCCTCAAAGATCAAGAGTAACTGAACACAGGAAAAATAGTCTTGGGAAGATGGATATAACGGCACAAACTGTTACCTGTTTCTGTCTTGACCCAGGTGTCAGAATTCTTCTTCCCTGAATCAGTTAGAGTGAAGAGACCAGCTTTCCACCATATCTATCCCGTCTGATGCAAGGCTTACAGCTGAAGTAATTTAATTTCTTCCTAAGTGTGACTCCAGGATCTGGTTAGATGCCATTTTCCCTGATAGAGACAAACCTTTAGAAATGCTTCATTTTGTCTGTCTGGACAGACAGTGAAAGTTACTGTTTTATTGAAACTGTAATGAGGATGGAATTGTCTTTGAGAGGCTTTTGTTGAGTAGAAGCTATACATTCCCATTTTCCTTCTACTCTGAAGAAAACTCATTACTGTGGCATTGGCCACAGAGCAAAGTGTAATCTCTTTCATCCTATTCTTTGTCTCATTAAGAAAACATTCATCTCTTTGCCATTATTTCTTCTTTTTGGTCCATGCAATTAATACTGAGGTCCTTGCAATGTTGTGTTTCTCAGACCATATTGGAAATCAACAGTCAGAGCCACAGACTTAGCAGAAATCCAGGTCCAACCGTCCACCAGCAGGCCCAAAAGGAATGTTCATCACTGCTTTCTGCTGTTCAGTCTCTTCACTCTGGTTTCTCTGACTTTCTTTCTCAAACAGTGCTCAGCCCCCACACCAATTATTGCTCTGGCTCTGAACTTGCAATTGACTATTAACAAAGCCTCTGGTATGGCTTTTATTAATATCGGGAGCCTTATCCCCAGGGGGACAAGGAGCCCGAGTTCCCGGTGTAGACCAGGCCGTGGCCTCAGGGCTACCCTCTAGCAAGCAATGATAAATATCAGCTCTTATAGTGATCTCAAGCTCAGGATTTCAGCTTGCTTGCTGCGGGTTGGGTTAACCCAGGGCTTGAGGCTACAGCAGATGAAGAGAGAGGAGAATGGGCGACACGAGCGTTCCGCAAAGATGGTTTTATTGAAGAGGTGTGCGAAGGGGTCCCGGTCATTCTAAGGAGTGGGCTAAAGTATGCCCCTTTTATAGGATTTAGAAGGATTCAATTTGGACCAATGGTAAGGGTTAAAGTCCTAGCCTATAGGGTTACAGGGATATGCTCTAGGGTGAGGGGTCAAGGGAGTCAGGAAGTAAAATTGCTGTCTCATACCTATCCTTCAATTCTCCATGGAGCCCTCCCCATGTCTGTAGGGACTGCTACAATAGACCCAAAAATTTCCAGTTTCATCTTTGTAGAAGGTCATTTTTTTCTACTTAACTGGTAAGAAATATGCTCTAGGTCAAAGACTTATCCTGTAGAACCTCTTCATATCTGAACAAGCTTCAGATGGCCTTTGGTGCCAGAAGATTGTCTGGCTGACAAAAATACTTGAATAATGAAAGAAGGAGGCCACAAGTAGGTGGAATAAAATCAGTAACCCTGAGTATTCAAAATTATTTGGGGTACTTTGAACCTCGCTTGGAAAAGACAGAATTACTTTATATTCTGAGTGTTAATAATTTATGTTTTAATATGATTAGTAATCATATTAACTTATAAAAAATCAGAAATGTGCTAGCCAGCATATTTTAAAACACATGCAATTTCCCGGTACCCAAAGGAAGGTATGTAAGTTCCATGCAAAGTAAATTTCATGTGAAAAGAAGGTCAGACTAGGCCAGAAGTTTACAACTTCAAAGGAACTCACTATTTCACACTGGCAACAAATCTGTTTTTCCATGTTCCTTGTTAGCAATGCAAACAAAATATGTTTGATTAAACAGCAAAGAAATGGAGCATTCCTTTCGTAAGAGAGGCTTGAGAAATGGTGTGTCTGTGGAAGGGAGTGGTTTCTTCCACATTTTTTAAGGTGATAGAAACAAGGAGAGACAGTCAGATGGATTTAAACTTAACTTGATAAAAGGATTCAAGTACATAAATCAAACATTTTGTGTGAAGCAAAAAGCTAAGCTCCCTCATAAGGAGATGTTGTTCAGTTTGGCACTGTAGGAAAAATTACACAAACCATTGCCCACAGAAAACATGGCATAATGAATAAAATTTGTCTTGAATTATTTATTTTTAGTGCTTTATTTTATCTCCTCTATCTTGCACAGCATAGAAATTGTTCTTGATGAGAGCTTTTTGAGCATCTGAGCCTCAAATTAAAACAACACATTAATGTCTTCTATACATAGAGGTAGAAAGATTAGAGTGGAGTGCTTAGAAATGCACTAGATTCAACACTTTCCACTAATGGGACCACTAGTGTGCACCACTTTACTGCCTTAAAATATATCCATAGGATACAATATTCTTGGTTGCATGATGGCTGAATAAAATTTAATAGATGCAGAAGTGACAGAGCAGAACTAATCCTTTCTAAAATACCAGCTCTATAATAAACCGCATTTGTTTTGAAATCTGATTAAAAACATGTCTTGCAGCACTAGCAAGACCTTAGAGAGTGGAAAATCAAACCTAGTGTGGGCCATAAATTTCAAATGGTCAGATCACCTGTAATTGAAGTGATTTGTTTTTTTCTTATTGAGGAAGGTTTTGTTGCTGGGGGTTTTTTTGTCTTTTTGTATCAGAGCCCAGTATCCCTTTCGTACCTTACAAAAGCCAAGCCTTCCTGTCTGTGGTAACAAAGAAGAAGCAATCCTCCTGAGTATGTCTGTTCCGTGCTTCTAAAACAGAGAGGATGATGAGTGATCTTCAGTCCAAAATGCCACCACACCTTAATAAGTGATTGTGCCAGTGCAGCTTGCTTTGTGCTCTCAGCCCATCCCAAATGCCACACCAAGCTTAGCCCTTAGTGAGAGGGGATTTAAGAAACCTGTGCCATGATCAAAGACTCTGCCTGTGAAGAGTTTCCAGAGCTAATGGTGGGTAAAGGGCATGACAAAAAACAAGGTAAATACATGGCTCATTTAAGCACTTAGTCTACCTACAGTGGTCCAGTCTGCTGCCAGTCTAGTGGACTGAATGGACGCTCAAACTGAGATCTGTGACCTCTGGATTCCCTGCCAGATATGCCACACTAAATCACTAAATTTCCTCTTCTATTTCAGTACTTTTCTGCATATTAGGTTACACTATAGAACTATCTCATAAAGGGGAAGAGGACAGGAAAAGTGGTGCAAAATGTATATCTACTTTTGAATGCAAAACTTTTACCAGCATCTATGGGTAGTACTACAAGTTTTGGCTGCATCAAACTGAATATCTTGATGAAAGCAGTATCTAAAATTAGTGAGGATAAGAAAAGCCACAGAGAAAAATTAAATACTGTACTGAATTGGTGTTCATGCATTGCATACTGTGATATAGTTAAAGAGAACTAATTCTAAATTTTGAATACAGAAAACAGTCCTGTGCATGTAGTTCAGGCTAAGTTCTCCTACTACTATGCCTAAATAGGCCATATGAGATACTTCCTTAAGCATTTTATTAATTCGTTTTCCCTTTACACTTTGCAGAAGAGCTCAGAAGACCCTCTGAGAGCACCTTTCTGACAACAGACATGTAAAAGTGACCATCTGAAAGCTTGTTCCTTCATAAAAGTTCCAAACACATATACTTCTATAATTTTAGTCACTGTTTTCTTCAATATGCCCTTTGTTATCACTGCAGTCAAAACACACAATTAAGCTGGTGATGTTCTGTAACAGAACTACAGAATGCTGAGATTGTTTCCCTGTTTTATTTTTTCTTGGAAGAAATCTTTTTCAGTAAAAGTAGATCTTTTATATGAGAAAATGTCCATTACTTCAAAAACTTGAAATTCCATCTGCAGAAAAGACATTTCAATTGATTCCTTCTCTCAGCTCAAGTGTTTAGGAAGCAGATTACACTGAGAATATAAAATGGAGCCACACCTCAGAGTGAGTCCTATCTGTAGACACTGACTTGGTTACTCAGGCAGTGGGTTTACTGCCTTAAGAAGATTTGTAAGTAGCCTGTAAATCATGCATCTAAGAGACCTCAGGAAAAAAACCACCCTTATGTTTTCTTAGGAGAGAAATTAAAGTCCGATGAAAGTCTAAGGAAAAGCAGGAAGGTTTGCTCCCTTACAGCACCTACCACCCCAGGGAAGATGCCCTGCAATCATGAAGATTTGTGTCCCTCTTTTGAAGTTTGTGATTCCTGTTCCTCCCCTCTCTGGATGGGTGAAGCTGGGCCCTGGTAAGGTTTACCCTCTGTTCAGCACCAGAGCACACATTGATTCAGAGACAAGCCTGCTGTAAGTTTCTCTCAAATATTTAACTTTCATTTTTATGAGGAAGCTTATTTATAATGGATGTAAATGGAAGTGTACCTGCAATGTAGATTATCTTTAAACCCATCCCTCCAAAATCCCATCTCCCACGGCATAAGAGGGCAAAAGAGAAACGTAGGATCCCTGTCCAGGTCTGTCTTACACATCTCAGTTTCATGGTTTTAAGATTTATGAACCTAGGAGCAGCCAAACTCTTTAGAGACCTTCTAGTCATGTCTCACAGGCGCTGAAATGCTTTATCAAGTGCTTTATCTTCATCTGGTCTTTTCTTCTTACCTTGCCTAACTTTGTGGCAGCACTAGAGATGCATATTGGGGAACAACAAATTTTTTACCTCAAAATCTTCATTAGTAGATGGGGAAGTCTTCACTCCCTCTCTGTGTAGTAGAGAAATAATCTGTCTCCTTACTCACCACTCTCTCAGACTCTGCCTCTTTCTGCTTAATATACTTTGAGTAGGATATTCTAATTTCAGTTTTGGCAGGAGAAAAGAAGAGGAGATCCTTAAGGAGGTCCATAAAAGCCATGTGTAATACCTTGCTGAAGCTTACAGGGAAACCAGTCAGACTCCAAGATGCCATAATAAGCTTCCCTCAAAATATATCTGATTACATAACAGGTTGCTATATTAAAAATTAAATAAGGCTTGAAATATACAACAATTTGCCAGCACTAGGGAACATGCCTAATAAAGAGAGTGCATTAGCTGTTTCTGCCTTCTGAAATCCAGTCTATAAATACTGTAACATCTTCCTATTTACTTCAGTGTGGGAGGACCAGACTTTGTGAACCTGCTGGTTAAAATCAGCACTCAGTTCAGTTTGAGTGACATTTTTTTAGCTGTGGTTTGGTGTTAA
The DNA here is from genome assembly GCF_000277835.1 of Geospiza fortis. NCBI lineage: Eukaryota > Metazoa > Chordata > Aves > Passeriformes > Thraupidae > Geospiza > Geospiza fortis. The sequence continues at coordinate 1,157,722 of NW_005054297.1, read as the reverse complement.
TATCGGTCTAATCAGCATCTGAAAATTGCTGCTCAGGTCCCTGGGACACTGTACCTTGTGCATTCTCTAAACACAGCATGAATGTGGAACTCAATCCTATCAGGAAGAGTAACAGGACCTGAGCAGGATCCTAAATTCTCCCAGGGGCCATGCAGCAGTTCATGGGACTCAATAGTGTCACACTAGTTTGGCAGAGGTTATGCTAACACCTCTATTAACCCTCCAGTGCAAATCAGACATTTCTCAGAGTTGTACGGAATTGCTTTCCAGCAAAAGTTAGGGAGACAAAGTCTCTTCAGAACCATCCTACTTGGTATCACCACCACTATCTTGTGCTTCCCAAACACACTTAAAAATCAGGCCCCTGTGGGCACAGCTGTCACTGAAAATCATACACTGACTTTAGGTGAGGTATGAACTCACACGGAGGCAATTCAATTCAAAAAGGCCCTCTATGTTCACATTTCATGGAATAATTATTCATTGGAAAGGTGAGCAGGGAAGAAGGAGTCAATAGACAAGCTCCCAGCTTACCTTTGGGGCAAAGTTCCAATCCTTCTCACAGTAGCTGCTCACATGTTTTGCACAAAGAAAAGCCCTACTAAGAGCCCAGAGTCCCTTGGTTGGTGTCTAAGACACCTGCTGAAGATGTGGGTGCTTTCTTCCCTCCAGGAGCAGAAGGTTTTGACCCATGGGTGGGCTCAGCCCATGAGGCCATGGGTTAAAAGGATCCATTGCTGCAGGTGGTGTCCTGCAGGGCCCTCTGCCTGTGCTGATGCCCCACAACAGCAGCCCAAAGGTGGGTGAGCTCAGCCAGATGGTTTGCACCAGACAGGCACAGAGGATGATCTGAGGATCACAGAGGGACCAACATTCTCCCACCTAGCTACTCTAAGACTGGGTTAAAAATTTTTAGGGCACTGTCATGTCATTCCTGGGGTGTGCCTCCACAGCACTGCTCTTTTCCAGCCATGCAGAAAGAAGTTGTCAGTCCACTACTTTTCAGGAGTACTTTGCCCTTTTATTTTTGTAAAGCTGCATGGGAAATGGTAGGTATATGAATGTGTCTCAGAGAAGTTAAATGAAACCACTGTGCATTGGGCTTGTGCAGTTTCCTTCCTGTCACATTCAAACCCATCAGCAGCCCAGTCCAAGCACACACAGGGCTAGGTTAGGGAGCTCATCAGGCATGCTATCCTCGCCTTCTGACTTCCTCTTGGAAATAAAAACGGTGGCCCTAATGAGAATTAATTAGGGTTGGGGGTGGAGAGGGGGATCCATCATGGTTTTGTTTGTGTTGTTTATTTTCTGTAAACCCATGGAGGGAAAAAATCATATTACTTCTCTATGCAATATAGTAAACGTAATAAAAAATGAACACATGGTAATTAGCTTCTCCATTAAGTATACCAAGCATAGACAATGGCAATCGTGCAGTGCTGATTACAGACATTATCCTTGCCTGGATTTTTTTTTTCCCACCATTCAATCAACACTGCTAAATAGAAACTTCAGTGTTCAATATTATAAGACACTAGCTGGCAGTTATACAAAGATGCTTTACACAATGTCATCTGGCTGCTTGCCTGATTCTCATATTACCTTCCTGTCTTGCCTTATACGCTAATACGCATGGCTGATTAGAAGAAAAATGCAGAAGCTGCTTCCCTCTCCTCTTGCTTTTTTCTCCAGCTTCATGCCTTGAGGGAAAAAAAGGAATCACATTTGCTAATTTTGCCAGCAGTGCTTAACCTGGGAATGGAACAATTCTCTTTCAATTCCTCTTTAGTTATAACTCATACACAAACACTGCCTTGCACCAGACTGATCAGGCAGTCTTTGATTCCACTCTGAGAGAAATGGTGATTACTGTTGCTGTACAGGAGTCCTCTAGTAGCCTTGCTAAAGAGGGTCTCAGAGTTCAAAATAAACATTTTCAAGGGCTGTACAGTATCCAGGGGTCAGATGTCTGGAAACAGGATTTCAGACTGAAAATCCCAGAAGCTCAAATGACTCTGGAAATTGTCGAGGAGCTCCTTAAGTGACTGCTTTTGGGTGGATTTGCTGATATCAGTAGGTCCCTTGGGGAGTCACAGTAGAGTTTGTGCCAGTTTCCCGAGGAAGATAAGCTTTCTCACAGGAAGAATAATTTTCACACATTGGAAAAATGTAGGGTTTTGTACTCCTGTTTACATATTTCTGTTTGACTCTTTGATTACTTATGGTAAAGCTATATCAAGGCAGATGTTGTAGAGCCAGGTTTCTCAGACAAACATTCATTTTTCCCTGGCTATTTTAGCCAGGTTGAATTTGAAGTCTAGTCAGGTGTCCAGGATTTCCAGATGTCTAGCAGCCACATCAGAGCAAATTCTCTGTATCTGAAAAACCTGGCCATGCATATGGACATGCTTTATAGCAGAGCAATCAGTGCCTAGGATGTCTCAGACACATGTTCAGGTGCAAGTCACCTTCATGGCAAATACAAGTCCAATAATTTCCCAGTTCCTCAGTGAACCTTTCAGGAAAAGAATGGAGGAAAATGTGGAATGTTTATATTAAGAATAGGAATGTTTTTGCACTCTTAACTGATATATCTCTGCATAGGTATAGATCAAAGCCTACAGGCTGGACTCTTCCCTTGCAGCTTAGCAATAGCCCTGGAATCAGGCTGACTTGTGAAAATGTGGGTGCTGTAACAAATGACCTGAGTGCACATTGGGCAGCTGGCCCTGTGTCAGACAGGATTCCTTCTCTGAGGATTGGTCACTAAGCACTGCACACAGCCAGCAACTGAAAGTGTGAAAAATAATTTCCTCAATTTATTCCACCATCACAACAAAGACGCTTCAAAGTAGTCTAAGAATTTAATACTGGACCTTCAAATTTACACATGTATACATAGGCATGCATATGTACAATTTAAGTACAAATGTGTTACTATATATTAAAATGTGTTGGTGCTGTACAGATTGGGGAAACTTTAGGCCACCTACAAACCTCCTCCCTCTCTAGCTTTGTGACTTCTATAACTAAGCTTATGCAGATGGCATGATATACAGGCAAAGTTCAGGACTACAAACTAAGCACCAGAGGACTGAAGAGTCCCCTTGAAATAACCTTTTTAAATATGCCTATGAGGGTAAGATTTCTGTTGCTAGGAGGTGAATCCTAGGATTTTTGTGCACTACAGGAGTTTCAGCTGCTTCTGCAGCCTTAACTCAATGGCACAGAAAAGCTGGGCTGGGAACACCTCTGCTCATCTGCAGTGGCTCAGGGATCCTGAGTGGGAATTATTCAGGTTTGACTCAATGCAAGGGATATGAAGTGTTGCAATTAGTCCCTCTATTCAAAGGTAGCAGCTCACAGCCCACGGGATTGTACATCTCTAAGATTATTTTAAATACCAGGAAACCCCTTTCACATATTTAAGGTTTAAGCTAAGCAGGTCTGCTTTGCCAGAAACATGTTGTTTTGACAAGTTCTCCCCCCATCAATGTGTACACAAAATGCAGTTCCACTGCTGGTGCTCTTCACACATTATGATTGGCCAAGAAAAAGAGGCAAAATACAATTCAAGTGCTGCATTTAAAAGTATACTTTAAATCCTATCCAAATTATACACTCTTTTTTTTATCATACCTACAATTTAGAGGGTGATACAAAATCCCACCTGGTCAGCAGCATATGGACTTGCTCCTTTCCCATGAGAGAGCAATAAGCAGGACCTCAAACACCCCCCCCAGCTCCTGCTGTTAGAGTGAAACAGCTCAGTGCTTAAAGAAAGCTTTGAGGGATGTCAGTCTGCTGTGTCAGACATCAAGGGCTCTTTTTTCCTTAAGAAGACATTGAAGTTAGCTGATGGATGGAGACCTCATAAAAAATTAGGTTCACACTATGGTTATGAAATGTGTGTTTTTACTAATCTCCTCTCACTTCCCTCAGCACCTCTGGCTCTTACAAAGGCTGCAGCACTGATCATGAGTTCAGTCTCGTCCTCCATGCAGGCCATTTTCAGAATTCAGAGAGTACATTTTAAATACAAGGCTACTTAAATATATGGCCTCTTAACCCAGCATGGAAGAAGATGCTGATGTCACCTATGAATGCTTCAGACCTCAAACTCAGCCTTCATGCCCCAAAGAATACATGATCAAATACCCAGCTTTCATGTTTTGTCAGGAATGTATGAGTGTATTTCTGCAGAGGAAATACCTGGTGCTATAGTGCTCTTCACTGCAGAAAAAACAGATCTAGTCCTGGTGCAAAGCTAATCTGATGAAAAGATACAGCGATATTGTTTTAAAACAAAAATATAACAAATTAGTAAGGAAATTATTGTATTATTCCTCTGTGTGTGTCCTCAAATTCAAGCTTCGTATTTTTTAATAAAAACAAGTTACTTGTCTCAGAGATGGGGTAGCTGGGTAATACTTTGTGATGCACTGAAATGATTATTTGTCTCCAGAAAGGCTGGATTCTGTTTAATTCTGAAGAAAAATACCCCTATGCATGTGTAGAGCATGAATGAATAAAACTACACATTCACAGACACCTGGTCCTTCAGCACAGGTCACAACCATTTCCACAAGACACCTTGCACTGTGTTCCTCCTGGCTTCTCCATCACCACTGCTCACATCTTCTTGCAAGGATAAGGAGTAAAGCATCCCTCATACATCACCAACTCTTCCAAAAATACTTTAAATAAATGTGTTTTAAAGGGCAGCTGTCACATCCCTCAAGTTCCACAGGCAGCTGAGCACTTGGCACCCTGTTCAGCATCAAGCTTTTGATATTGAATAAGCAGTTACTGCTCCAGCTGTCTACAGGACTTAGTGGGATTTAGATGTCTTGTAGGTACTTGCTTTGGACTATAGGAGTTAGTTCTTCCAATTTAACTGGAAAAGAAAAAGAAAACAAAAGAAAAGGAAATTAAAGTTTCCCCTAACTAGACCTTTTTGTTACCTCAAACAATTTTAATCACATTTTTCTGTGCAAATGGCTGCTTCTTTACATTAGCTAATACTTACAGAAAATTTCTTCAAAAGGCATTTTACATGTGCATCAGTGTTTACTTTGGTAATGTATTTTGAAGCTTCCTGCAGACTTTTCATGGTGAAATATCCTGCTCTTGTACACCTTACAGTAACCTTATTAAATGATTTGCACCTCTGATTTCTTAAGTCAACACATGGTGTAATATGACATCAAATTACATCTGACCTTCTCTGTTCCTTTAAAACCACACTTCATCAGAGATCTTTGTATTTTACAGTAGATATATTTTACTTTAAAATGTGGTCACAAGAAGACAAAGGTTGCCAGAATTACCTATCTTATCTGCAGGGCAGCTGGTAAATGCATACCCAGATTGCTATTGTCATTTTTCTTCTCCCTGTTTTCAAGCTAAAATAACATTATAAACTACAACCAAATAAGGCAGTGAACTCAGATAATGCTCAGGGGAGATGACAGAAAGCCTACCTCTTCACAAATTAGCCACAGTCATTTAGGATCTATAATAAAATCTGGCATTTTGCCAGTTTCTCAGCTATTTAATAAAGGGTTATTTAAACCATGATTGAGATTTTTTGTTTTGGTTTGGTTTTTTGGAGAAACAAAGAATGACTTTGAATTCTTGAGCTTAAATCATTAGAAGATGCATCTCTGAGTTAAAAGAGGTATTTTTGTACTGAGCTGGCATGGGTACTTTGTCCTGACAGACTTTTTTCACACAGTTAAGCAGATTCTTTTGGACAAAGTTTAGCACAAGGCTTTAATGTATCAGGCCAGAGACAAAAACACAGTGAGGTAATGCCATGGGATAACACTGAAATATTAGTGAGGAGAAAAGCTGAGAGCTGGCAGCCTCAGTGCCTCAGGCTGAGGTTTTATGAGCATCTGGGCAGACTGAAGGGATGACCAGCGCCAGCAGGCAAAGCATCACCCTTTCCTTCTCCTGCCACATAGTCCTGCCCCTCCTGACACTGAATAGGAAAACATGCACTAGGAGCTGTTTTCACACCGGTCATTTAAATAATTTTTGTATTGTGCTGTCCCAGCTCTGAGCACCGATACCTGACTCTTCTTTATCCTGAATCTAGACTTGGGTTAGACTAATAAAGGAACCATTCCCTGCCCAGGATGAGCCAGAATCCACTCCAGCTTCAACACTTCATTTTCCCGTCCCAGCACGCTCAGAATGGAGGCAATTGGTGGGAAAAGGGACATAAGGACACTAATTCCAGCTCTGTGCCAAGCAGGAACTTACTCACAGAGAAATGGAGTAAACACAGCATTTATAACAGGAAGATGCAGTGCTACAGCTGGTAACAATAAAAGAAGCTTTACTGTATGAAAAGATCAAGTTTTACATCTGTATAATCTAAATCAGGTTGGTTTAAATGCTAATGCCATCAGTTCTGCAACACATTTTCCCCTTAGTTTAATATTGCCTTGGTAGTGTGACCTTCAGCTTTTTTCACAAAACCCCTTTCTCTAGTAATTTGGTGAGAGAAAATTAAGAATAAAGCTCTTGTGTAGGAGGACTACTGGTATGAATAAGCTTTTTCAGAATGTAGTACTGAATTTTTCCCAATTTGCATGAATTTCTCAGTGTATTTTGTATATAGGCCCAGAGCTTTGTGTGTATTTTAATTACATCTCAGGATATAGAGTGCTGGCTCTTGTTGTTAATGTTGTCAGGGACATAAAGTTGATGTTAGGCAACAAAAGACTGAAGGAAATTTACCACAATTTTAGTTTTTTCTAATTTATATATGACTCACTTTGTTCCCTGTTCTTACATTAAAGCTCTTTCTTTACCAACAGGCTTGATAAATCTGGTGGCCTGAAAACCTAAAAGAATGAAACAAATATGTTTAATTATTCATATGCAGAATAGGTTTTATTTTATTTAACAGCTTTCCCTCTCAGATAGCTTTTTTCTAAGAGGAGTTTGTTGGGGTTTTTTTGTATAATCGAAGTAGTCCAAAGAAAGGAACAGTGAATTTCACTGTTGCTTTCATTTTGTTATTCCATTTCTTATTCTTTTTCCAAGTAACCTACTCAGATTCTCTCCACATTTATTTATTCTTATCTTTTATTTTCTATGCCTATGCCTTTGGGTTCAGGTGCTACATTTATCCTGCACAGCACCTAACACATAAGGATACTGACATAGTGCATTATGTCTTGCAATTAAAATCATATTCTTGTAGAATCATCAAGCTATTTAGGTTGGAAAGGGCCTTTAAGACCATTGAGTCCACCCACTAACACAGCACTGCCAAGCCCTCCATTAAACCATGTCCCTTAGAGCTATGTCTGCACATCCTTTAAATACCTCCAGGGATTCCAGCATGTACCTGGAAAGCCTGCTCTAAATGCTGGACAACAACCCCATGAAAGAAAACATTCCTAATATAAATCTTTCCAATCTAAACCTGCCCTGGGACGATTTGAGGACATTTTCCTTTGTAGGGAGAATTGTAGGTGGGCACAGTACGTAATCTTATTCCCCAATGGGTTGCAGCTGGGGGCCAATTAAGAACCACACCTGTAACCAATAAAGATCAAGTAGCATAAAAGGGTGGAGTCAGAGTAAGAGTTAGAAGACTGCAAGAAGAGCTGGATGGCTGCTGTGGAGACCAGGGGATGGCTGCTGCAAAACCCAGGAAGACTGCAGGAGAAGACTGCACCAGGAGATGGCTGCTGTAAGAACCAGGAGAGCTGCAAAGACCAGGAGAAGGCTGCTGCAAGAACCAGAAGATGGTGACTTCCCCTGGAGGGGATAATCTCAGAAGAGGATAGACCCCAGGAGAGGGTTGGAGAAGCTATGGACATGCCAGGGCTCTGTAGCAATTTAGTGGCAATATCCTTCATTGGATTGCTGCTGGATTAGCTGCAGATGCTTCTGGCTGGGTGCTTTGGGAAAAGCCCCTGGAGGGGGTGGACACTGCAATGTAACTGTTGTAATGTTTAGTGTAGTGTAGAAGTGTTGCTGTAAAGCGTATAGGGCAACTGTGACCCACTGGGACAGAGTGGGGGAGGTGGTGTTGGTGTAGCTGAGAGTGGCAGGTGGAAGCTACAAGGAGGTCTGGACCTGACTTTCTCCAGTCAAGACACCTGGAAGTAGGTGAGCCACCCACTAGTAATAATGGGACATTTGGAGTCTTTGCTTTGTGTTGTGGCTGCCTCGACAAGAAGAAATAGATATTGTAGTAATGTAACTGTGATGATGTAATGTAGAAGTATTGTTGTAAATGTGTTTAACAGAACATCCCTTTGTCCTGATTGCCTGGGAGAAGAGACCAAACCCCCCCACCAGCTACCAACTACTCTGAGGCAGTTGAAGAAAGTGATCAGAGCCCCCCTGCACCTCTGTCAGGCTAAACAGTCCCAGCTCCCTCAGCTGCTCCTCATAAGACTTGTTCTCCAGACCCTTCACTAGCCTTGTTGGGCTTCTCTGGATTTCCTCCAGCACCTCAATGTCCTTCCTGAACTGAGGGGCCCAGAACTGGACACAGCACTCGAGGTGTGGCCACACAAGTGCTGAGCACAGGGAAGCAATCATTTCCCCAGTCCTGCTGTATCATTCCAGGGTGCCCCCGGCCAGGGAATAATGTGCTCTGACTCCATGATATCAGAAGGCTGAACAATTGCTTTATTAAGCTATACTATATTACACTAATACTATATTAAAGAGATACTACACTATACTACACCAAAGAAAAACCTGTGGCCTTTTCCAGACAGTCACAACACAGCTTTGACCCAATAGGTCAATCAATCCAATCATCAGCTGAATCCAATTAACAAATCATTCTCAGTAAACAATCTCCATAACACATTCCACTTGTGCAAAACACAAGGCCCAGCAAGGAGAGATAAGAATTGTTTTCTCTTCTCTGAGGTTTCTCCCTGCTGTTCCCTAGGGAAAGTTGTGCCTGCTGCTCTCTTTGAACAGAGCTGTGGCTACACTGCTGGACATGCTGTTTCTGCAAGGGGTTGAGTATGATTCTGAAAGGAACACATTTTCAATATTGTCGCTACTAGAAACTGCCTGTAATGATTATTTAGCTCCTTCTTGCGTGCCTCTTAAATACCCTTTGACACCAGATTAATTCAGGAGCAACTTTTGTTCATCTTCAGAACTCAAAACTGAGCAAATTGTAGCGAGTATCATAACAAACATCAGGGCAAAACCTTAAATTTGATAAAGTTGCTTGCACCTTCCCAGGCTGAAGTTCAGTACCTTTTCTTATTGCTGTTTTTATTAAGGAACAAGCGTTCTTTGGCAATTATATCAATTAGATAGATTTTTTTTATTTGTTGCATAATGTATTCATGAGTAACGATTTTCATTACCTGGTCATGACTCCACTGAGACATTAACAGACATTTTTCCTTGAAGAGCACAGTTTGGTAAGCAACCAACTGTTAATAGATGAACTAGAGGAAATGTAGTTGAGAGAACAGAAGCTGCTGTATGGCTGGCAGCTATAGATGTACCTTTGAAAGTGAATTTGCAGCTGGACTAGATAATCTATGCAGTTTTCCGTTGCCCTAGGCCCAGTATTTCATCCAAATCATGGTTGCTTACTCAGCACTGGCAATAGAGCACGTGTGCATGTGGGATTTCAGCAGAAATGTGCCAAGGAGCTCACTCAGCCAGAAATGTCAAACTGCATTCAGGCTAAAACAAATGAAAGTTTGTCATTTTGGCCTTTATTATAGCAAGGAAGTGAAAAAACAAGCCAGGATACATGTCATGTAAATATTTGTGTGAAGCTGACTAATTGCAGATGAACTGAGCACAGGAGCTGAATTGAGCTATGACTTAGTCAAAAACAAAGTTAGTCACCATTACCATGACTATTTAGTCACCATTACCAGCCATAGGGAAAAATGACCTTGTGAGTGAGGAAGTAGTCAGAGATTGAGTCTGGGTTCAGTTCCCTGTTCTGCCACAGGAGCTGCGTGTGACAGGATTAGATGGTAATATCCTGCCTCAGTAGGGCAGGTGATTTTTCTGAGAGAAACAGGAAATAAACAGGTACTGAATAGCAACTCAGTGCAAGCAGGGCTGATTGTGTGTTAATGAGATGCTGAAATAGTTATTCAGTAGATGCAAAACCAGAGCTGGCCCCAGATGAACCTGCATAAATGAAAAGCATTAACAGTGGTATTAAAAACAAGCCCTTCACCTCTGTACATACTTCAGGTCTTCTTTTGCAAAATAAGACTAATGTACTGCTTTGAAAATTATGTCTTCTGTTCTGTTGATGTGAGCACTTTGGATAGAGTGTCTTTTCTAGTTCTACGAACACTGTAGTCCAGAAGTCCTGATTTTATCTGGGGGGAAGGGAAGGGATTCTCTGACCTTCAGCCAGTTCTTCACCCAGCACAATGTGAACCTGCTCATCCCACAGTCATCAAATCAGTTAAACAGGACTTTCCCTTTTTAAGCCCATGCTGACTGTGCCTGATGACTGCATTGTTCTTTAAATGCCTTTGGATAATTCCCAGTATGATCTTCTACACAATTTGTCCAGGAACTGAGGATAAACTAACAATTCAGTAGTTTCCTGGGTCTTTCCTCATGCCCTCCCTGTAAATTGGAATAGTAGTGGCTGGCTTCCAGTCAGTGGGGATGTCTCCAAACTCCCAAAATCTTTGATAGATGATTGAGGGGCATCCTGCCATCGCATGAACTTATTCCTTCAGTGCTCTGGAAAGAATCTCATCAGGCCCCATATGCTTGTGAATTTTCCACTGATACAGCTGGTCCTTGGAACCATCGTACCACAAATTGATTATATCATATACTAACATTCCAGTATGATATATGCTTCCTTCTTCTCATCTCTCATTCTCTTCAATCTCTGTACACCTTACATCTGATGGTGGAGTTTAATAACACTTTTTTAGAAAATTCTTAAAGTGAGGGGTAAAGGGTTTTGACTTTCTTGCACTTACCAACTGGGACCACCAAAAGATTTGTGAAAATAGAATTTTCAGTGATAAAGCTGCAATCCACAATGAAAGTACCTGAAACCTCAGGAGAAAGACCTTTCATTCCGAATTTCCAAGCTGCCTTGCTAGAACTGGGAGCTTCAGATGATTCACTTAATATTGGTAGGAACAGCACCGTGGGGGCATAACTCTTCCGTTCCCCCTCTCCCTCAATCCTTGACTACAAAGTGTGAAGTTTCCAACTGAATTCACAGAGTCTTCTCTGCCCACAGAAAAGTCTATATTGCTTAAAACTTTTATTTAACTTGAGTCTCAATTCTAGACTTGAGGCCTTTTTTTTTTCTTTTTGGTCTTTTTTGGGATTTTCAAAGGACAAAAATAGACTCTCCTTTCCTTACCTGTAATATTCTACAGTTTTTGGATATTTATGATCATTCCTATAACTATATCTGGAAGTTATCAAAATTGTTAGCAAACTTACAGAACTCTTGACTTCACATTTAATGATAAATAAATGTATTTTGTCCATAAACTAATGAAGCCTGCTCTCTACACATTAAAGTTTAAACAAACACCCCTTGGCATGTTGCAAGCACTTTTACCTGCAGAATAATAACATTTCCTTTGATTAAAGCTTGGACGTCTTACAGTTCATTGATTTATAGGAAAAAAAGTGTGACAAGACGTTCAAGGAGGGAGTGGATATTGAATGGAACTCAGATTTTGCAAAACACTCACATTTTTCTTTTTTAATAAGGACAAGTTTCCTGGTGAAAGATGGAAAATAAATCAATCAATTATTTTAAAGAAATATTCGTTCACTCACTGTGATGTGTGTCTTTATATAAATACAAGTTTGTTTAACTCTCTCTAATATTCACACTAAATTCAATATTTTTGCAAGCTGAACACAAGGTTTTTGTATTAGCCAGTCATTTCATAGCTCCAGAGACATTCCCCTTTTCACCTGACCATTTTTCTTCCCTCTTTTTCCTACTAGATCTCCATGTACATTTGGTTTGGCTGTCTCAGAAGTGCTCCATGGTTTTCTGAGGCACAGCCTTTGTTTGCCAGAAGTCTTTTAAACTGCTCACAGGTGAGCAGTCAGTAGGCCACAAGTGTTACACTGACCTACTGACAGCAACAGAAGGTGCTAATTTTTCATCTTTTTGAATAGCTGGTCTTCATTCAACTCCTGGAAGAGAGGCTAATGTTTCTTGCTGTTTCTACAAAAGAGTCCTCTTGAGAGTTCAGGGCACTTTATTTCTTGGTTGAATTGTGTACAGCCCTTTTATACTTTTTTTTTTCCTGCGGTAAGCTAACTTACATGTATTTCAGTACTATGTGCACAAGAATTCCCTAAAAACCATCAAGAGATTAAATCATTAAAGCCAAGAAAGGACCATTAGATTGTCTAGTCTTCATACCACAGGCCAATTATACATCATTTTCACACAGAGCCTAAAGACTGGTTTCTGACAAAAGCATAACTTCTCCAAAGGTATCAAATCTTGATGAGCATACTAAGCAATGGAAAATAATCCATCTCTCCCAATAATTATCTGCTGTAATGGAAATCACTACTAAAAAATGCACAGTGTTTTTCAGATTAATTTGCCTGCATTCTGTTTCCAGGCATTGATTCCAGAAAAGCCCTTTAGAAAATCTTTTCTTTTTTCATTAAGTTATTTAAACACTACCACCAAGCCTTGTGTCTGATAGACCAGCTGAATTTGCTGGGTTTTTCTTTGTGAAGAATTTCCTCTTCTTTTCTCATGTCTTTCTACCAGTCCCAAATTTGTCAACAATTTTTAAAGGAAGGTGGCAGAACAAAAAGTGATATTCTAGTATTAAACCTATTCTAGCTCATGGAAGTTAAAATAATTTCCTCATTTCTCATCAGTGATCTCCACTGTATACATCCTCAGGTGGCAAATCTTGGCATATTTTGAAAACAGTTTTGGAATGAGGACTTTTAGCCCTTAAACCCATTGAAGAATCCCAGTCAGTGGCATTTCCCTCTGTGTATTAATTCCTTGAGGTCTATTATTTAGCCAGTGTTTAATTTTATTTCATGTATTCAATACTGATATTAAAAAGAGCAAGGTTTTTTAGTAATGGTCAAATGCAGTGCTGTCATAGTCTATCCATCTATCTTGACAAACCAAGTCTTAATTAAAATAGAATACTTTGGGTTTGATTCACATGACCTCTATGCCATAAAATCATCTTTTTTTCATATTTACATATTTATTTCTTTTTGGATTTAAACTTTCATCATATTTTCTGCCTTTCTTCCTTGTTCTGATGGCAGGATGGCAGGTTAGCCAGTCTCTATGTATTCTGTTATCCCTAGTTTGTGGTTTCTTTTAGTATTGTCATACATTTAATAAGTTTGGTCTTTTGCATAGGTTTCTGTGATTCATTTCTAGCCAGCTGTCTTGGAGAACTTTGAGAAGTTCTCTTATTTTTACTACATGTATCTTTAATACAACTACTGTCTTCCTTAGCCACAAATGGACTGGGCAGTTCTTCCCAGCCCTACTGCAAGGAAGTACCTCTTGTTCCTTCCTTCCAAATTCCCTGGAGCCTTTTTGCTTTTAGAAGCCAGGAGAAGTGTCAAGTACTTTTTAGACCACTTGACAATTTTGTCAAAATATTCTTCCCATTGTTCTTTTTGTTGCTGAACTTACTGGATAAATACACAGAGGCAGTTCAGCCTGCTTACACTACAGAATGCAAGGGTCTTGTGTTCATTGACTTAGTCTATTAACCAAAAGCATTTTTAATCAAACATCGACTTTCTTTATTCAGAAAAGAAAAATCACACACTCTATGACAAGAAGTACAAACTCAGACTTCTATTTCCCTCACCCCTTGAGTATTCTGTCCCTCAGTCAGCTGTCCTTGGACTCACAAAGGGGTCAGAGTTATTGGGAGAGCATACACAAGTGGATGCACTGCAGGTGCAACTTGGCCAGATTTACCACAGGTGGAACCATCTGGAATGCTGCTAGACAGAGAGCTGAGATAAGCCATACAGAAAGAGACATGGAATTTTGGCTTGCTTTGCCTTGGCAAAAGAGAGTCTGAAATTAAATTTAATAATGTGGTGTTTAATAAATAAATCATGGGAGATGGGGCAGTATGTCTGAAGGAGAAAAGCTGGTTAAAGTAGTAGTTTTGACACCAGAATGAATGTATCTATATTGGCTAGAACTGGATGTAGGCTCAAGTCCCTCATGTGACATGGCACACTGCAGCATCCTGATCCCAGGCCTCACCCTCAGCAGTTCCTTTCACTGCTGTGTCCCATGTTTTCATGGTTCTGCCTGAAACCCACATTTTTTGAGACTTATACCAGTCCCCACCAATCTGTGTTTTCCTTGATGAAATAGCCCCAGTTGCAAAGCAAGGACCATTTTTGTCACTCTGCTTATCAAATGACGTAATATGCATTTGGGCAGAAGATAATTTCTGAGCAAAAATATCAAGAGCACTCAGTAACCTGTCTGAGCATTTATGCAATGCAAATAAAGATTTCAATGGAGAGGGAATCAGGATTGCTTTTCATATTATTTCCTTTTTTGTTTGTGTCTTTTTCTTAAACGAAAAATATTTTTTCCTCTCATTTGAGTAATCCTGATTACTGCAGTACCACCTGTGACAGCTGTAACCATTGCCTAATAACAAAATAAAGAGAAGGTAATAGCAATGTCAAACAGCTGCTGCAAGTATAAAGAAAAAAAATAAAGGAGAGTTCTTTGACACTAGACGAGTATGAACAAATGAGTATTTCTTGTTTCAATATGTATCTTAGAAGATACCTTTCTTCTTCCAGAGTTGTACCTTTGCTCTTGTTGTCCCAGAAGGCAATATCAAAAAAGAGTAGCAAAAAAAGATCAAACTATCTTACAAGCCAGCAGGAGAAAGCACTCAGGTTTAAGTCCTCTCTTGCTAAACTGCTGCTAAAGCAGGGTTAAAAACTCTACATATCAAAAGGAAGAGAATATGTAACTAATCTCTGTAAGCTATAAAACAAAACTAGATTTTCAAAAGCTGTTTATCATTAGCATGGATAGGGAAAGGAAAGAAAAGACTTTGAAAAATCTCTGCAAGCAGATTTTAACATTTTATAATATACATGTCATTCTTAATCATTCATTGGCTAGTTTTATACTGTAGCTTTTGGCCTACACCTCTCTTAGAATCTGTTAGCTGCAAGTATTAGAGATCTGATTACTTGCTGGGAGCAAATGCCATGTTGTGAATAAGAGGAGCAGAGCCCTTAACACTGTGACCAGACAAAAAATGACAGTTATTTCTATTTTCATGAAATATGATACTTCCAAGACATGACTATCCTGACATGTCAAACATTTTAGTTTTTATTTCTCCCAAAAGCAGTCACATTATCATGACTTTTAATTTAGTGACAATGGCCTTAATTAGGTCAGAACATCAGCTAGAAATTTAAGTAACCACAAAGTAAACATGTCAACACAATGGGAAGAACCCTGCTTGCAGAGTGCATACAGCACTGCATTGTTCTTGGATTCAGTCTCCAATCTGGCTTCACAGGCTCCTGTTTCCAGTTGAAAAGACTGTGGAGCCCCACAAAAGCAAGCTGAATGTTCACTGTTAGTCCCAGGCACCACAGATCTCTGGATGATGTTCTGTCAGGGGAGCACAAAATGAGCACTAGAAGGCCTACCAAGCTGCAGTGCTGTGGGAACTCAGGACATCCCTCTGGCTGTCCTGGATGGCTCGAGCCCTTGCCAGGGGGCTCAGAGACCTTGGCACAGAGCCCAAGACCCCTGTGACTTTGATTTTGACCCATGGAGCAAATTGCCACCTTTATATGAAGAACTACAAGTCAAGAGAGTTTAAGTAGAATAATAGTTAATTTGTCATGGGGTGAAAAATAGATTTTTGAGGGTTTTAAAATGGGGACTTGGGGTCCCAAGATGGAGGAATTTGGGCATGCCTTGTCCTTCTTCTTTCTTCTTCCTAGCCTCCATGTTCTGGGTGATGCTGGCACTTTTGGATTGGTTTAAGGTAGAAACTCACTGTCTAACGTAGGTGATAGGTATTGGGAAGTTATTGTAAATAATGTACATGTAGTTTTTAGTATTAAAAGATAACACCGCCCTGAAGGTGGCCAGAGTGCATCAACTCGACCTGCCAGGCAAACCTGTGGTGGGTCGGAGAAAGAATGTTATAGGTAAGAAATAATAAACAACCTTGAGAATGAGAGCAGAAGAATCCTGACTCCTTGGATTGCCGGGCTGGGAAGAGACTTGTACATATCTCGGGGTCACTCTGACCAGCAGAAATCCGGAGACAGTGCAGCTCAACAGTGGAGTGCTTACAAAATTGTCCTACATGCTGATACTAAGACTTTTTCAGTCAGGTAAGTAATGCAGCTATTCACAGATTTGAAGGCCAGAAGGTGTTTGCCTGTTTATTTAGCTGACAGCTGCAATATTGGTGAGGTATCAGGGTATAGCACAAAGGCTGTACCTTTCAGGTGACTTCTAGCTGTAACATATAATTCAGGACATCTAGTCTTAGGAAAGACCACAAATGGGGAAAGTCCATCTACCAGAGACCAGTCTAAGGTTCCAATACACAAACAAAATACCACCCAGCACACACAATTTCTTCCCTACAGAGAGGCAGACCAAAAGAATGAGCCATAGGTGATGAATATCATTCACATTTCCTATTATGAAGGTAAGTCTGCTGGGCACTGAACAGAGACCTGAAAGCTTCAGTAGAAAAACAAAGCAAAATACATTAGTGCCCACATAGCAGCAGGTTAAGCTTTCCACTATGTCTGTGCATCTGCCAGATTTACATTGGGAACCTGTGAACACTGGGGCCCTGTGCTGTGTAGAGGCAGTCTACACAGCATGGGATCTAACAACAATGTGGAGTTAAAATATACCACTACTCTCAAAGGATTCTAGCTTCCTTATAGCTTTTGACTTGTCCAATACTCACAATTTTTGCTTCTTTCTTCTCCTGAGACAATGTATGCTGGCATCCAGTGCTCAATTATTCCTCCCTCAATAGGCAGTATAATTATCAGACTTTTCCTCTCCAACATAGAGGGTTATCTTCCTGTATTAGAAAGTTGTTCGCCTGTTCAAACATAAATGGGTGGCATATTGAACACTGTAGCACAAGACACAAAAGTTGCTAATATATTTTCCATTTTCACCCATTCTCCCTGTCTTCCTAAATCTTACATTCAGCAACTTGCAGGTAGCAGAATTAATTACTGAAACACATCAATCACCAGTTTTAGGTCCATTGTGAAAAGCAAATTAGATTTCCTTGTGTAATAGAAAGGCCTTTCCTTTGTTTTGCAATAGAAGCGACATAGCACTGGCATGAAAAGCACAGAAAGGAAAAAGACAAAAGGGAGGAATTGGACTATGAACATAAAGGACATATTTATACTGATGGACACAAGAACACCTCTGGAATAAGAACTGTATTGGTCTGATACATATATATTCCACCTGAATATATATTGGATATATTAGTACATAGGTCAACAGGAGTTAAATGCAGTCTAGCAACTGCATTATTCTAAAAAAAGAAAAGAAAAAAAAGAGGTAAAGAATCATAGAATCATTTAGGGTAGAAAAATGATCTTTAATGTCATCAAGTCCAACCATGAGCCTAGCATTTCCAAGCCCACCAGACCTGAAGAATCCTCCTTTTGCTAGGTTATTGCTTCTCAATGAACATATGAATAGCCAAACTGATGAGAGCCAAAGCTGATAGAAGACAGGATTTGAGGTTACAGCTGCCCTAAGGGGCTTGACCAGGAAGAACTAAGAAAATGGCAAGACTAGACTATAGCCCTTCATCACACTTCCCCAGTCACCCTGGGCTAAGCCCTGGCTCAGCCCTGGGCTAAGTCTGACTACTGTGTATTGTATATTCCCCAAAGTATTTCTCTCCCATTAACCTGTCCAGTCGCTGCTGGTTCCCCCCTAAACCTTTAGTATTCACCGCATCCTTTGGCAGGCAATGTCACTGACATATCACCTACTGCATGAAGAATAACCTACCTCTGCTTGTTTTGAAGCTTGTTCCTACCATCTGACTTTGATGATCCCTAGTAGTTGTAGTGGAAGAGACAGTGAACCATCAGCTCCCATCCATCCTCTCCACCTCACTCCCGATTTTATAGCCTTCTAGCATGTCGCCTGTAATTTGTCTCTTTTCCAGAAAGAAGAATCTTGGCTTACTTAGCTATTCCTTGCACAGCACACATCCCATATATTGATAGCCCTTGACAATCAAGGACTATTGAACCTTTTTCCAGTTCTACCTATATTCTTTCTGAGATGAAAAGACCAGAACAGTATAAAGACACAGACATGTCATGCATTTATATAAAGGCATAACGAACTCTGGTTTGTTCTCTATTGCTTTACCAATAGTTCCTAACATTTGCAGTTTTGTTGTTGTTGCTGCTCAGTGCTGAGCCCTGGGCTGTCATTTTTATGGAATTCACCAAAGTCTCTCTCAAAACTGGCAAAGGCTAGGTCAGAACCCCTCATTTTACAAATGAAATTTGGGTGATGGTTTTCCTACATGCGTCACTTTACTTTGACATACATTTAATTTTGCTGTCTATCCTGGCTGTGCAAAGCCACATTTTCATTCTGAGCTGTCTTTTCAGCCATGTTCCCTTCTTAGCAATGCTTCAATAGGAGCACAATGCACACAGAATCTGTGTCTCCCACACCTCCACATTGAGGTGTCCTACTGAAATATCAGTGTGAGGGAAGATGAGACATGGAATCCCAGAAAAAAAAATAGGGAAATACAGGAATGAAGCTGAAAGAACTTTCTATCTGTCAGTAATTATTAATGCACCTGGTTTTGGGAATCTAAGGTGTAACTTGTTCAGTTATTTTATAAAGTAGGTGAAATTCAGCACTTGTGTGTGCATGTGGAAGTCTCGCCTAAGGTCTGGAAATCAAAGAGAGGGAGATAAAAATTAAAGCCTTACAACAAAGTTTCCTCTGGACATATCTAGCCCATGTCACTGCTTTCCTTGTAAAACTTGATAGTGTCTTTTATTGAGATTAGAGGAAGTATTTATTACACAATTCTAAACTGAGGGTTTTTTCAGCCATAATAAAGCAAGCCTAAAAGATTGCTAAGGAGTACACAGAACAGAGAACTTGAACTTGTTAAGTCAGATTTTAGTGAACAATGTCATATACAATTTTATAAGTTTCTGCAAACTCAAAGAAATTTGGATCACACAGACCTATCCAATCATCCAAATTCTGTCTGAAAACACGATCTGGTTTCTGCTCCTAATTTTATGTGTCCCATGCAAGGATATTAACACTTACCTATTGTTTTGCTGTTGGGTTTTTTGGGGGTGGGGGTTTGGTTGGGTTTTTATTTTTGGCTCATAAATATTTGATGTCTCACCCAAAATGCCTGGGAAGGGTATGTTGGAGGTTTCCACTTTTCCACTATTGTGTACTTACTTATTTTCCTTATATTTTGGCTTCCAATAAACTACTTCCACTATAAGATTCCACCAGCTTTGTGACAGAGTTTAAATGTGACAGCTCAGACAAAGAGAAATACTTTTTTTTTTTACCCAGCATGGCTGTTCTAGCCAAATTCTGCTGGGTCTTTCTAAACACCTTCTTCCCTCTGTCCCATCCCCCACATACTTCACAGGGTCACTTAACAGTTAATTTGTCTTGAGTTATTGCCGTGGCACTGCCTGCTGTTGAAGTTACTGCATTTCTTCTTTTTTTGCAGCTTTGCTGAGCTCTCCCTTATTTACAAAAGTAGCAACATTTGCAAAGGGCCTAGAGATCCATCTGCTTAGCACAGTAGACATGCAGGATCATTACCACCACTAATAAATAACAACATTCTGATTCCTCCCAGAAATAACTGTATTTATTTTGTCTAGAGCCCTTCTTCAGAAAATAAGCTGGCACAATTTGTGATGATACAAGCGTGCATTGTGTTCTTAGGTCAGGGGAAAATGATGGAGTCTGGGAAGACATCCCAGGAGCTTCCTGCATACAAATGGTGGCAGGGCAGGGCTTTGCCAGCTGCAGTCCATCCCAGAGCCTCAGCAGGGACTGGGGAGTGGCCATGGGAAAGCCCAGCCCAGGAATCAGGCACGTCCCTGGGTCAGGGTGAGGGCTGGATGGGCTGTTTGGGAGAGGGCCAGTTGCACTGAAATGTGGTCCTGGGCCATGAGCAGGGCTGGAAACCCCACAGGACGGGCTGGCAGGAGCAATCTATCACATTAGTGCCCTCAGACCATGGCAGTGTGCCCTTGGGTGAACTCCAGCTACATTCATCCTCTGCTGTCTTCATCCTCCAGCCACCCCCACCCGCTTTAAAACTCTTGGGAACTGGTACCAACAGGTTGCAGCACTTTATTAAACCTCCTGGGGTGTTGGTAGGCCAGGCTTAACTGGTGCATGACTGAGTGCTTCAGAGTCCTGGCTGCATGTTCAGATATTAACTCTGTTTGTCATGCTACGTAAGGGCCACGATCAGCAAGTGGCCTCAGGCAAAGGGAAAGTAATCAGTCTTTTGGAGAACTTTTCCAGTGGCTGCCAAGAATTTTCTGCATGAGGAAGCCTATTAACGAGCATCATGTGAGAGAGTGTTTACAGAAAGTCAGAAAATGCTGACCCAAGATGAGGAAAATGTCTCTTCTGCGTAGTTTCACAGCTGAATAACTCTCTGATATTTCATTGAACGGATTTATAGATAAGAGTTACAAAATAACTGTACAAAAATGCTTTTAAAACATGTTTATGCCAACAACAGCCCGGCCCTGTATGGTAATATTTGAGCAGAGATTACATTGCAAGGGACAAAAGAATGTTCCTGGGGTGCAATATCTGTGCAAAGTGGGATCTCAAAGGTCAGGTGGAACATCTGACCCCCTTACTCACCACCTCACCTTGTGACTGAGCCAGTGCAATGGCAAAAGCCTTGGGCACAAGTTAACTTGATGTCCTCCTAAAGGAAACTCAAAACCTCCAGTCATGTAATGAAATAAACTACACCATTTTGAATGGTAGATATTATTTATTACACAGAAGGAAAAGGTCATTTTAAAGTTCCTTTCCAGCAGCTTCATCAGAAAAGCAAATATTCACATAAACTATGTATTTAATTATGTTGCAATTTTGCTTCTTTTGGCTATAAATCAATGTTCAGAGCTGAAACGTGGGATGTAAGCATGTAGGCTGACAAAAACATTTCCCTGACAAAAATATGTATCAGAGGATTTTTCTCAAACCAAATAGTCACTATTGACATCAGTTCAACGATTTTCTGGTGCTTGCCTCTAGACCTTCAAATGACTGAAGCAAAGCAGTGAGTTGGCTGCTCTAAGCCTGTCACCAGGGACTTACCAAACCCATGGTGAGCAGTGAGGATGACCTGTCACAGCCTATTGAAGCATTTCTGTCACCTGTGTGATTCCTGTCTCATCACTGAGCTAGGGTAGGCACAGGCTTCCTGCCCCAGCTGCTGCTGTTTGTGTACAACTCCTGAATTTTTTCTTATTAGTTTTATTTAAATATAAAGTAAAAAAATGGAGGAACCAAACCTGTTGTGACAGAAGAAATTAGTCCCACTTGTTGCCACGTGACATGCCTGAAGTTAATACTCAGCATTGTTGCTTTGAAATAGTGACATTTCCATTAAAAAAAGCTAGTAACCAAATCATCCTGAACCAAACTGCCTTTGTAACTGAGATTCTATCTACAATGGCATTTAACATAAACTGTAAACACAGAAAATGAATTTTTCTTTTATGTATTACCTTGTGCTCTAAGCAGATAAATTTCAAAAGGTTGTATGTTTTATCTCTCTTTCAAACTTCTCCACTTTGTGCCTGTCTGTGCCAAGGAGACTCACACACATCTCCTTGGTACATTCTCTATGTACCCATAGAGTGATGATATTATAAAGGAAGTTTCAGAGCAATTTAATCTGCATTCTTTACCACTGCAGGTGAGCTCTGCCAGCTAATTGTGCCTGCATGATCTCCTAATTTACCCAGTTTTCATTATGAAAAATCAGGAAAAAAAATATGCCTGACAAATGTTCCTGCTTTTCTTAAAAATGATGAATCTGAAATTTTATCCAAAAATTATACCAGACTGAGTTTTGCTTGGGTTTTGTTCTTTGATTTAGTTTAAATAAAAGATACCAAATTCAATCTTTTACGGAAAGAGAGCTAAACTAAATAATAAAACTGCACAGAACCGTGTTTTCATGACATTCCTTATGCATCTGCTGGTTGAAAATAGTATAAATTACTTATACCCCACACTGGCCATGCAGACAGTGAGTAGTGAAGCAGCCACACACTGCCCCAACTCCTTCCAGAGCTGAGAGAGCAGAGATGACAGAGATGACAGAGTCAATGGCTCACGGGAACACGTCCCCAGTGGAAGATGAATCCTTTACCACCTCCTGAAGAAAGGCTTCCACCAAGCCCATGCTGTGCCCCCTGCTCTGCTGGGGGCTGCACACCCCAGGGTTGCTCTGCTTAGAGAGTCAGGCAAGGCTGAGCTCAGAACGACAGTGTTGGCTGTGGATTGGTCCATCTGGATCTCAAACATCTGCAATGGAGACTGCACAGCTTCTCTAGGCAAACTCTCTGCCCCACTGCTCGCTTGTGTTCATGGAGAAAAAGGGTCTAAAGCACATTGTTTGTGGCAGTGGCTTCCCCTCAGAAGCACTTAGGCAAATGTTGTCAGAAGCTGAGCTCCCCTTTCCATCCAGTGTCCTCAAAAGTGACATTCTAATCAACCCCTTTGGCATGCTCTGGACTGAGCTCCCAGCCCATGACCCCTGTGGGGCAGCTTTTGGAGATCTGTGGCCAACAGCTGAGCTGTGACAAAAGCTCTACACACCCTGCACAGTGATTCTGCTACCTGAAAGCCAAGCATGTCCATTTAGAAGACAAAACTTTCTGTATCTTCTTCTGCTGCCACCATTTCTCTTTCTTGCTAAAGAGGACAGGGTCAGTGGTCATCATATCTAAAAAAGGCTCTGAGATTTTGGTGCTGAAGGAGTTAAACGAGCAAGGCCCAAGATCCAGGTGAAGTTCAGTTGGTCAGAGCATGGTGCCAGCAATGCCAAGGTCGTGGCTTTGATCCCATTATGGGCCATTCACTCAGAGATGGATTCAATGATCCTTGTGGGTCCCTTCCAACTCAGAATATTCTGATTCTGTGAGCCTTGGCCAAATTCTGAGCAGCTAATGAGATTTTAAAGGTGTTAAAGTTCTGCTGAAGAAGCACAGCAGGCACAGAGGTGATATTTAAGGACATAGGCTATTAAAGTGATAGAAACTTGCAGCCTGCAAGGCTCAGTGCAGTAGGTGTATTTTCTCTGCTTTGGAACAATAGCTGAGCACTGTGAGAGAGACTCCCTACAACTGTTTGTCACAATCTTGGCAAGACACAGCTGAAGGAGATGCACAATAATCTGACTGACCTTTTGCAGTTAAGAGAACACAAATGCATGCAATGCAATTACCTTGTGTTATAGTGACAAAAAAAAAAATCATTTCAGCTCTGGACCCAGACGACAAGTGTTCCAATATTTTATTTTTTTCTCAGTAGTGATGTCTGAGGAAAACTCTGAGTCACCCAGACAGGAAAGAGATTAATAAGATCCACCTTGAACTCTAGACAAAGATGAGAGCTTTCCAACCTGATGTTGGGAAGAAAAGGTCTGTCTGCTTCCTGTAAATGTAGGGTGGTATTTTGCAGGAAAAAATGGAATGTGGGATACAGAAGCCATCCCCAACCTACCTCACTTCTCAGTTATTGCACAGCTATATCTTACAGAGCAACTGGTCTCAGTCATTGTCACAATATCAGAATAGTAAATCCTCAGCTTGATTCAGTGTGGCATCTCTTACATTTGAGGCACAGTGCAGGGCAGACAGATCCATATGAATGTTGGTAACAGCAATCTTTTGCTCTGTACACACTCTGTCACAGGGGCTTGAAAGAGAACCATGAAGCAGAATACTGATGGGCCTTTTGGCCAGTATGAGAGCAGTTCTGCAGGAGGCTTTGCTGTGTACCTCTCCTACTGATCAAAAGCGCTGCTATCAGGCACAGGTTGTGCAGTATATGTGGGTTTGACATGAGCACTTGCACAGGCCTTTTTGCTATTTAGTTTCCTTCTAATTCTTAGAATTAAGAAAAAAATCAGAAAAGGCAGATTGATATAATTGCTAGAGAACAGAGCACACCGAGTTTGCCCAAGATCAGTTCTCCCAACCTCTGCCTTCCAGTGAATGTCAGACAGTTACCAGTGAAACAGTTGAATGTGTTCCATTTTTTAAAGGATTGAAGACAGGATTTTCAGCATAGAGAGACTGATTTGCCAGTGGGACCAACCCTTGCAGCATCCCAGATAACTGGAGCCCTTTTATGTGTGCAGAAGATATTAATATTTCCAGCAAGCATTTTCTGAAAGGCTTGGATTTTCAAATGCAGAAGTAGCAAGTCTGAGAATAACACAGGTCCAACAAACTATTGACCTAAAAGTCTGAGATGTTTGTGGTATCCGAAAGGAAAAGAAAAGCAAAGAAGCCTTTCCCCATTAGAATTTCTAGACTACTTCTGTAAGTCATGCCCAACTGAATGATGAAACAGAAATGCCAAATGGTCTCATGGTTGTCATGATTCTCTCCATTTTAGGATCAGAAAATCAAACTCAATCTGTGGAAGAGAGTCTAGTGAGCCTCCCAGGGTGAAAGGGATACCCAGTGTTGGGGCTGAGCCTGAGCTTTGTGGCTATGGTATTCCTTTCACATCCAAAGAAAAGGAAGGATTGTAGCAAAAAGAGAGGTGACCAGAAAACCTGCACCTGGAAGCTCCCACTCTCTTAATCAGCCTAATCCCTACAGGATCGGTGAGAACAGTTCTATAGCCCTCAGGACATGCTCAGTGCCTGATCTGGGGCTGTCTGTGTAATTCCTGCCCATTAGCACTCACAAACCCCACTGAGGTATGATCTGTCTCATTTGGGTAAGTGCTAACTGCTGCCCCTGGGTCACATCATCTGTTACTCCAATGCACGCTGCAATCTCCAGCTTTATTTGAGATATTTAGGGGTGGCTGCAATCCATATATGACTCACTGATTATATGAAAGCATCAGTCTACCCTGTATGGTCTCTGGGTTAAACTGATCCAATCCAAATTACATTTAAACAGATTCAAATGCACAGCTCTTGGCTCCAGTACAAATGAATAAAATTGAAATAGTGCCTACCATAAAGTGCTCTTGCCAGATTCTGTTAAAAGGCCATGCTTGATGCTGATTTTACTTCAAATGTCAGACTAAGAAGCACCTAAAGGGAATTCAATTTTTAAAAATGCACTGAGTTTTCAATGTATTGAAATACAGTGCATTTACATCTCTGCAGTTCAGGAACAAGTAATGGCCTGAACTTTCTGTGCCATCTTGAAAAATTTGAAATCTTCATTAATTCAGCATGTCAGACAAGAAGCATTTTAGACTATCCAGTTAGAAATGCCTCCAAGAGACACAATGCTGGGGTCTGCATGGCCAGGACAGTAACAAACTGGAGATGCAGCGTGACCAGGAATGGCAGTGCCAGAGGAAAAATTACTCCCCCATTCCATCCCAACTGTTCCTTGCTGGTAGAGACCAAGTCATGATATTTGCCATACTAAGAGTTATTATTCTGTCTATGGACAGACAAGCTAGACAAAGTCAAAAATGGATAACTCTGTTCATTTTGCCTTTGCCTTTGTAAACCTTTTCCTTATGCTGAAAAACAATTCTATAGAATTTACCCCTTGGCGGACATAGAACAAAGCTATTTCCAAATCATAGGAAAACTTTTCTACAGGCTTTGTAGAGCAAAATTAGAAAACCAAGGGGATGGAAAAGATTTACATATTGCTGAACTCAAGGCAGAATTAAACTGAATGAAGAAAATTCCTGGAAGAGTCAATACACTCTCTCAGAACTGTCAAATATTTTAGTTCACTTAAACTGTGTTTATGTTACTATTATTTCCTAAGTTCACCTTGGTAAAAACTAGCTGACTCTGTCTTGATACAATGAGAAACAATTGAGCAGGATAAAATGAAAGAGAATGAACAATGACCTTTCCTTCTGCAGAGCCCACTGCTGAGAGAGGCAGGTAGACATCTATCTGGTAATGTTTGTCTGACTAAGGCAATTTACTGGATGATAGCTTTCCCCATAAGATCTAAGGACAAAAATGGCATAATATCATCTCACAAGGGACACACTAATATGAGCCCTAAAATGAAGCCCTCTGTGCTGAACCAACTGTATATTTCACATATAAGCCATGCCATTGAGATGTTTAATGTTCCTCTGGAGAGCAATAGACCAGTGACAAGAAAAATAAACAAGAGCTAGAGATGAAGATGTCCTTGAACCGAAAGTGCTTCACTTTAGGAAACCCAGTAAAGTGAGCAAGAAACTGTGAAGCATAGTTGCCTTAAAATTGGCAATATTTTTGTATCTTCAGTGGGATGACTTGGATATTTTATACCATAGTTCTCAGTGCAATTATGAAAACATTAGTTTTAGCTCACTCTGTCCTACTGAAAGGTAGGACTCCTTCTCCTGATGAGAAAAAATCCTTTTGGTGGGAGTGGAGGTTTAACCTGTGACCTTGTGTATCTGTTCAGGTATCCCCACCACTGAGCTGCTGTGCCCCTCTCTCCTTTCCCCCTCATGCATGTGTTCCCTGACATTTCAGCATGTCAATAAAAGAGCTGCTGAATCTTTTTCCTTTAGAACATTTGATTTTTAACCAACAATTGCTTTGTGAGAAAAGTCTCTGCAAGCACAACATAAAATGTACTAACAATCAGGTTAATCTAATAAATACCTATATTCTCATGCAGTTCATGGCCACAATATTCCAAGCTAAACAATCTAAAAATACACCCAAAGGTTTGTTGACTTTGTCTTCATATCACTGCCTAAATACATCAAGCCACTGGATCTGGAGTAAATATAATTAAGTGAGCAGAAGTGCAAGGGTATGGCTGGTTTCATAAAGGATGTGCACAAATAAACACATATAATGGCATCTAACCTCTAACTGGGGTGAAACAGGAATCACAAAATGTCCAGAGGCATAAAATGATGAAGTTTATATAAACAGCAAGATCTTCAGTGAAACTAGTTGTTTGAAGTTGCAGAGTGAAAATGCATTTCTAAATATTAAAAATTATCTAGAAAGTAATTCCTTTTTCTCCAAATTTTGAGATTTCCATAAGTATTTCAGCATAGCTCATCCAAATTCATTACAGCTTCTCATTCTGTGAGGCAAAATATATCTTGATTTCTCCTTTATACTTAAACAGAAGTCAAAGTGTCAAGAGTGACTTGAGTAGTAGAAAAAAATATTTTTCCTGTTCTGATTTCAAACTTGGAACTTGTGGCTATTCTTAAAATTAAGATATTGATCATTATTTCCAATCAGTCATGCTACAGTCCTTATTTTCATGCCAAGGTCTTTTTTTAAGTGTGTCGAAAAGTAATCTGCACTATTACTTTCAATTACAGTTTAATAATTTATGAAATTACTTAGTATCATACCTGCAATATGTCAGACAGGCTTCATTACATTGCAATGAGGTCTGATTTAACACAGTCATTATTGTTGCTGTTAAGGGTTTGTGGGGGAAAGATTCCTGCAACTGTATTCACTTTGGCCATTTTAGAGTAAAACAAGCAGTATGGATAAATGACAATATACAGTGAGGTACTTAAGTATACCTAAGACTATGCTGTCTCCTAATTGCAAATACTTGCCTCTTGGAATAGCTCCATGTTTTGCACTCAGTTAGGGAAATATTCTCCTAATTTTTTACAGCAAATTGTTTTACAGGCAAGGATGAGCTATGAAAACTCATGAGGAAGGTAAGGACTTGCATAACATTCCCTGGCAGCCAGGATGTGGGCAGCTTAACAGCACAGAAACTCCTTGGAAGTGTTGATAAGGACATCATCTCCATACAAAGCCTGCTCAGGCCTAGTCCTGGCCCCCCTGTTGTGGATACTCTGACATGTGAGTTTATACCCCTGATCTATGAGACTATCAAGGCAAAGCAATGTGCCAACTAACAAGGAAAAAAAATTACTCAGTTCAATTAAACTTTGAACACAACAGCATTTGGGAGGAAAGCACATAAGACTTTTCCTTTGGTATTAGTTCTCAAACTTACCTTTAGGTGGCCATTTCTGAGAGTTTGCCAACTTTGAGATCAGGGGTTATTCCAGATTTTGAAATGAACTCAATAAAACAGGGATCTGTGTTTCTCAGGGCATGTCCTATTTTGTATTGAAGCATGAAAACCTGCAAACACATAGTTCAACATAAACATTACATAATGTTTATAAATTTGCATTTGGTTTTCACTGCTAGTATGAAAAGCTACTTTTTCAGGTCTCAGTCTTCCCACAAAAATCAATCTAACTTTTTAAATCATGTGTATAATGGCGGGCCAAGGAAGGGACCACTTTCCTTCCTGCAATTATTTTGGGCAGAAATAAAGTAACAGAAACAACGCAAAACAAAACTGTACTTCATTTACCTGTGATTTCACAGGAACAGAATTAAACCAAAATTTAACCCTCCCAAACAGTTGAAAACATCCATTACTCCAAGATTCATACTTCTGACTGGTAGACCATGGGGTAATATTCTCTTTAGCTCCAAATGTAACACATTGAAGAAATAATCAGTACAATACTTTGCTGTTGCTTTCAGCTCATTAGGAGTTTTTTCCTGACTCAAATGCCAGTGACTGAAGATGATTTGAGGCTTCAGTCCCAAGGGCCATTCAGGGGCTGTGCTCCTCAGGAGCCACAACAGTCTGGCAAGAAAGGAAGGGTTAACTGAGGCTTCTGCTGGGGAGGGAGATGAGAGACTGGCATGTAGAATTAGAGTAGGAGCAAATGTAAGGGGGAAAATGAATCACAGTATTGATGTCTGGAAAGAACAATATTATGACTATATGGATTTAATGACTGCTGATATCTAGCTCAGTGACAGGTAGTCTCATCTTCAGGGACAAAAGTACACAGCGTGCTTCGAGGAGACCTGGAGGCAATCCTTCAACTCAAATCCCATGATAGGATAATGTGCTATGGCTCCTTTATGCTGGAGGTGGCATCCTTTCTAGGTCCCTTCTGAGTATGTCAGTCGATGATAACAGCATAATTTGCCTTAGAAATTTTAATTCCCCACACACACACCCTTTTCCTTACAAAGAAGAAAAGCGTGAACAATTCCTTTGAGCCGTCCTGAATAAATACTTTAAGAATATTAAAAATGAGAAGTGGATTAAAGCTTGCTGAGTGAATTCCAAACCATGTAGGGTGCTTTGCTAATTTTAAAAGGAGGGATGTTATAACCTTCAGTGTTCACACTGTGTGATAGACAGGCATCACCACTGCTGAAAACAGGCAGAGTATATCTGTGGCTGAAGCCAGCTGTATAATCTCTTTTGGAACAACATCTGCCTGTCCTTCCTTTTTCATAGAGAAAATTTAGTGAGGAGCAGGTAAGGCAGTTCTGTGACATCACAGTTGTTCTACAGGAACTTCTGGATGTCATTAGCTGTTGCACTTTGTTTCCCTGTATTTTATATTCAGCATGCATTAGCAGTTGCTTGTTTTGAAGTTCTCCAGGGTATTCTACATCGAAGTTGCCTGGTAGCAGAACAATCTGTGTTCCTCAGATATGCAAGTGACTAATTTTCCATCAATCAGAGATGAGACTTAAATAAATAAAGGTACTTCATGGGGCTGCTGTGCCTAATGATAAGCAATTATATAAAGTCAAATTAAGGCAGTTCTTTGTGAAGGTCCTGTGAAATTGGTTAAGCAAAAAGAATAACTGCACCATTTCAGTGATTCATCCTATTGCTCATTTCAGTGGGAGCATTATCTCAGTTAACTGATGCAATTAATATGAAAATGAGGAAATCATTGTTTAAGGAGATGAGGAGAAAGAGGGGGTCTTAATGCAGCAGCAGTGGAAAAAAAGAGTCACAGAGATGGAAATTTGCATAGGTCAATGGTAATGTAATGCATTTAGCACATATTCAAAGCTTAACTTGCATAGTAATACAGATCCATTAAATTCTCATTATGATGACCTGTGTCCAACACAATTCAATTTTTCTGAATCCTAATGATAAAAAGTTAATTATGTAAGGTGAAAACCTTTTGTACTTGGTCTTAAAATAAAGCATTGAAAGGGCATTGAGACTATCTTTTAGACATGGCAGGTAGTTTCACTTCTGCTTAATTCAATATTTTATTAACCATGACAAAATCTGAAGTTTGGCTTCTGTGTGCCCCACAAATTTTTAATATAGTCAGTGACAAGAAATAAACGTTTGTCTGTAAAACCACAATTTAGTGCCAGTCAACTTCTACTTACAAGCTCCAGTTACAGATTGCACTTCCAGTTTATCCTGGCTTCCCTATTTTTAGTAACCAAAACACCTATCCAAATTTGGGAAAAGAAGGGAGAAAAGACATCCTTTCCCTCTCAGCACTGTATACACATTCCACCTTTTGTTTGCTAGACATGTCTTTGAGGCAATGACGTGGTGGAGTCTGAGGTCTCAGCAGCTGTTTCTTCTCATCACCTGATTTTGCTCCCCACCACAGCTACAGGTGGAAGATAAGAGTCTGAGTGCTGCTCAGCCTCACACCATTTCCTTCCACTTATGCCACATTTGCAGATCATGGTCATCCTTGGACTTACTCATCCAAGACAGGGAGCAAATGTGCCAGTTCCCTGGTACACTGAATCACACTTTGTATTAAGCGGGGATGTGGAGATCTGCTAAAATCAGGTCCAGCAAGGCAGGCTGCCATGTGAACAGGCTGTTCTTCTGAAAAGGCAAGCATGCCAGAGTGGCACCTTCCTTACTCCTTTACATTAAAGCCACCATATATCACTCAGGCCATGTCAGGTTGTTTTAAATTGTGATTAATTTGCATTTAATACATGTGTAAGACACCTTTATTAACAGCTGTGCAATGTAAGTCAGGCTAAGTGCAATTGAAAGCCAAGTCCTGTGCATATTATTCTCCCTGACAGGTTTCTTTGTCCTGAAATTTGCATTATACTTACAGTACATGACTGGTGTTTGTGGAGGTGATCCAAGTCATGACTTTAGCTGCCTGACACCAAGCCAGAACTCAGGATTCATTTGACAAAATGCAGACACCTGCAGAGCAGATGCCTGAGCTGGTCATGCAGGGCTCTCCATGCAGGCAGTGAAGACACCCAGCCTCAACACTTCACAGAGCAGATGGCTGCACATGGTCCTGGGCATCAGCCTGGCCCCAGAGATGCAAAGCTACATGAAAAAAACCCCAATAATTATAATTCTCTAAGTCCAAGATCCAACCTTCATAGTTTAAATTCACAGTAGTTTAAATTGCCACAGTCCCCTTAGCATGCCTAAGCTCTATTTTTTATCTCTTTTAGTGCTTGTCTGAGTCCCTTGGAGGTAGTGGACCTTCCAGGGAACCAGTTAAGCTCTCCCAGATGGCACAAGACTAATTCAGGTCCTGCTCCTGCATATACACATATATGAAAGGGGATTTTCCTTGCACACAGAATGGGCATCTGACAGAGCAGGACCAGTGCTGGAGCAAGGCAGGGCCCAGGCTCATCTCTTCCAAGATTTGGCCATCACATATCATGATTCAGTTTCTTAGCACCACACAGGAGCTGCACTTCTAAAGTTATTTCAATGCCTTTAAATGCAGATAACAAAGGAAAGTGCCAGATTCTGCAGCTGGAACAGGGCAACCCTGGATGTACCCACAGACTGGGCAATGAGATGCTGGAGGGCAGTGCTGCAGAAAGGGACTTGGGGGTCCTGGTTGATGGAAAGTTGAACATGAGCCAGCAGTGCCCTGGCAGCCAGGAGGGCCAGCCCTGTCCTGGGGGCATCAGGCACAGCATGGCCAGCTGGGCAAGGGAGAGGATTGTCCTGCTCTGCTCTGAGCTGGGGCGGCCTCACCTCGAGTGCTGGGGCAGTTTGGGGTGCCACAATATAAGCAGATGGTGAAGGAGCTTGAGGGGAAGCCACAGCAGGACAGCTGAGGTCACTTGGTCTGGTCAGCCTGGAGCAAAGACTGAGGGGTGACCTCAACCCAGTCCACAGCAGGCACTGCTCTCTTCTCTCTGACCAGCGACAGGATTCATGGGAATGGCCTGAAATTGTGTCAGGGGAGGTTTAGGTTGAATATGAGGAAAAGGTTCTTCCCCCAGACGGTGTTTGGGCACTGACCAGGCTCCCCAGGGCAGTGGTCACAGCAGCAGCCTGGCAGAGCTCAAGGGGTGTTTGGACAATGCTCTCAGGCACAGGGGGTGACTCTTGGAGATGGTGCTATGCAGTTCTGGGAGATGCATTTGGTGATCCTTGTGGGTCTGTTCCAACTCAGGATATTCTGTGATCTAAAAGTAAGCAAGAATTACGTGGCTACATGTTGTGTTGGGCCAGAATCCTATTACAGAATAATTGATCTCAGTAAAAATTATATATCTATTGCAGTCCAGTGTTAGGAATTGAAATACTTTTACAGATTTAAGCATATGTGTTTCAAAGGTCTAAATCTTGATGGACATTTTGCAGACTACAATTTTATGTTTTACAAAAGGTAGGAGGTAGGTATGATACAAAAGTTCAAAGGTTATTCAGTCATTCTTCTGGCTGCTCTGGCTATTTTCATCAGCCTCCTTTCTGGCAAGGCAGTCACTTGCTGACCCCCCATGCTGTTAAGCAAACAAAATCTAGTTGAAAAATAACTAAAAAAAAAAAAAAAAAAAAAAAATTACTCATTTACACCTTGGTTTTAATCTTTTCTGGTTTGTCATTTCCCAACATAAGAAAATTAAGGAGTGTTGGGTGAAACCATGTGATCAGCCTAGGAATGTGTAGAGAATTATAAGAAATGGTTATATATAATTAATTGTGATTAAACCTAGTAGAAAAATAACTTGTAGATCACACTAATCTTGCTTAAGGGCAGCTACTTCACAAATACCACTCTAATTAATAAGCTTCAGTTAAAGAAGAATCAATAAATACTGCTATTCATAGAAAATGGATATTATGTGAGGAGAAAGATTGGGTTTTAGAATAATTTGGTTTCCTCCAAGCGCAAATTAAGATTCTTTTAGGGAAAAGAGAAATACCAGGTAGTGACAAATTGAGGAATAATCCAATTAAAATGTTATTGGTTTCATTGTTTATGAAGATCTGACAAAAGCATTTTATCTCAAGCATTGATATTTACCAAAAGAGGAATTCTACTTCTAAAAATAGAGGAAATCTACTTTCCAACACAAACACTAATGGGTACTGCTAAAAGAACCTCTAATGAGCCATATGAACAAAGCAACAAGCAAAACCAATACTAGGAAACCCTGGTGACTACATCTGGACAGCAAGAAATTCACAGAGTAGGAATGTATAATAGAAAAACTCTGTGATTAAATCAATTTTCTTTATTGTCACTACCTAACATTAAAAATCCAAGATATTTGCAAATCAGAACAGGCTATAGTAGAGATTACCTACTTTTTTGCAACAAACACAGTAATATTTTGCCAACAAAAGAAGATACCTGAAACCTTTTCTGGGATTCCCTGCAAAAAGCTGTACAAAGGAGATATTTTTTTATAAACCACCAAAATATTTTTCTTTGCACCATACTTCTGTGAGCTGCTAGTGTTGTGTGACAGCATTGGGACACATTGATATCCAATTTCACTTGCAACCTTGTTGGAGAGGGAGAATCAGAACATTTAGGTTATCCACTAGCCATAAGAAGCTCTAAGAATATGGGAAGAGTCTTAGCCAGAAAGGGAAAGTTCAGCTGCTTCATTATCCTGATTGTTGTGGTCAGGGCAGGTAGTTTGAAAAGAAAAATAATTCAATTTGCTTTTTACAGATTAGAGGTTTCAGGGCCTTTGTGAGCTAGATCAGGGCACCGGCCTTCCAGTACAATTAGTTCTGTGCACAGATTGCTTGAATCTCCAGGAATTTGTCCAATCTTTCTCTGAAACACTTTTAGCCCTTGCAGTACCTGGTAGCAAGGAGTTCTCAGCATCTGTGTTTTAGGGTTTACGAGGGTGTCTCTTTTCACCACTGTTTTGGAGCTCTTTCCTCTTTCTTCTGCATCAAAAAGGCAGTCAGGTATCTTTTCTCTAATCACCTTATGGTATACAGGTCAGTCAAGGACAACAGACTATTCCAACGTGCCAAAGCATTGAGGAGGCTTTTCACAGTGTGCCTACAACACATTGGTTCTTTAGTACTCACCCCCCTGCACTGTAATCTCCAGTTGTTCTTTCACAGAAAAACATCCAAGTCCATCTTTATTTTCCACATCTGATAAATATCTGTGATCATCAGTGACCCCAAATGGATTTGTCTCCCCTAACTTCATGGGTCTGAAATTAATTTGTCTATACTCTTTATCTGTGCTCTGTCTTTTGTCAGATAGATTCCTCTAGAGTGGTATTGAGATCACTTATCTCAGGCCCCAGTTTAAGATTAGATTAATTGCTGCCTGTGAATGTCTTTCCTTCTTCATTGATGAGGTGACTGGCTTAGACTAGATACACAGGTTTTGGTGGTAAAACTCAGGTGACATTACTGAGTGCCTTACAAAAGGCAATAACAACTGCAAAATCCAAACCAACCTTACCTTGCATCTCCACATTAATACAAATATTAGAAAATTGTGTAAAACCTTGGCATGAGTGAACCTTCCTGTGTTTCTTTAGTTCCTGATTCTGCCATAATGAAATCCATACAATCTCCATGCAGAATTTTCTAGTGCTAAAGAGGTAACATTAGAATTTATATTTCAGGACCAATAGGACAGATAGAGCCTTAGTGTCTAAGCAAATCCTGTGGAACTGCCCTTCTGCCATTTCCTTCACCAGCTGCTGTCTGTAGCCCCAACCCCAGATAGTTTGCCCTGCCTGGAGACACAGAGTTTGATTAAGCTATTAGAACCACAACTGGATTTCAAACCTCCTCAGAGGTGAGGTGACAGGTCCACAGACTTGGATGAGGCCCACTTCTGTTTCTAATGCCATCATAGAACAGAGCTGAAAGGTGCTGTCTCCTATTGCTGCTCAACAATGCCAGCCAGTGCCCCTTGGGCAGCTCAGCCACCTCTCCCCTGCTACCTGCCAATACTCACCCTAGGAAATCAGACCTTGCAATCAATGATTTTCAGGGCAGCATCTTGTATCTCATAAATAGGGTATCAAGGTTGCTAAAAAAAACCAGCTTGCCTCACTAGTGAAGTCCCAGAAAATCAGGGAAGACAAAAATGGCATCTTGCCAGGCTGTCAGTTCCCTTCTCTGTTTGTTCCCAAGCTTTTGCTGTTGGCAAGAACACATCCCTCTGCTGCAGTGATCCCTGCATAAAATTTAACTAATCATCCTGATAGTTTGCTAGACTAAATTTTTGCTGGATATTCATACAAGAATATGAAAAGCTATTTTTGTGCAGCAATGTTGCTCTGTTCTAACTCAACAGAGATGAGGATAGAGAAATGGGGAAAAAGTCACTGCTGTGGGAGAGGAAGGGGGCCTTAATATTTCCTTTGCACCAGTACAATGCAGCTGCTTCTTTTGATAGCTTTAATGCAGCCCCTTCTAATTTACATTGGTGTAAGTGAAATCAAATAAAACCCATTATGCCTCTGAACCCAGTAGA
Organism: Geospiza fortis; assembly: GCF_000277835.1. Classification (NCBI taxonomy): domain Eukaryota; kingdom Metazoa; phylum Chordata; class Aves; order Passeriformes; family Thraupidae; genus Geospiza; species Geospiza fortis. Next base: position 1,121,892 of record NW_005054297.1, on the reverse strand, counting down.
CGATCAATGTAATGCAGACTTTTACAACCCCAATTTCTTTCTGTAATAGCAAAGAAACAATATGGGTTTACAGAAGGGCCAGGCTAAAGATAAACCTCCCCTGCCTTCTCTCTCTTGGGCTGCAATCATAAGAATCTAAATAGCCATTTGATTGTGAAGACTGAGGTCAAGAAGGACAACAAAAGATCAAGTGAGAGCCTGGGAGCTCAACCTGGAGATAATCTTGAAACAGAAAATGCTCAGTGCACAGAAGATCATCTACCAATTATGCAAAGATATAGAAAATCTGAACATTAATTAAGATTATTTTATTACTCTATTAATAATGAAGTCAAATTGAGTTATAATAAGTTAGAATGTGAAGATGATTTCTTTGCATTGTTAAATGACTTATTTCAATTTTACTGCTTCAGAATTGCAGTAAAAATGTATTTCAAAAGGAATAGATACATTTGTATTAATTATATGATAGGGGCACACTCAAAGAACTGTTAAACTAATGCACTCTAGACTTGCTTCAGACTCTTCTCTCTTGTTTCAGGCTCTTCTCTCTGCCCTTTTTTCTCTATTTCTCCTTTCCTAGCAGTGTCATCCTCCTTGTGAGTTGGCAAAACCCCCTCTATTTCTGGTGCCAAAACATCATCTGCAGCTCTGCAAGTTAAAACAGTCTGTCTGTAACTCCCTATTTCAGCACTTTTCTGATCTTCTCTGAAAAAAACTAAGATGAATTCTTGTCTGGAGCATCTGCAGCAGAACTCAGGATAACTCCACTGGATTCAGTGCGGCTGTCAGTTTATCCCAGATGAAAATTGCCATTCCCCATTTTCTTTTCTTCTTTACATTCTTTGGTAATTTTTCACTCTGCTGCTCTATTTAATGCAAGAAGCATTGTAGGGACACTCTTTGTATAAAATATGTGATGTGAAACAAACTATATGCTGAACAGTCAAGATTGTGATGATCCTTCCTTTGACACATATACCCCTGAGTCAGTGGAAGTGGCTGTGGTAGAGACAGAGAGAAGTCAGCTCTCTGATAAAATAGGTGTTCACTTGTGTTTACTGAGATCCAGTTTTCTGGGGCTGCCAGTGACTTGTCTTGCAGTATGAATTGGCATGAGAGGGAGGTGTCTTAAAAGTTGTGACTTTCACAGATGGCTTGGAGTGTCCTTTTTGACTATGCAGCAGAGGAGCATCCCGGATGAAGTGATTTTCCCCAGCACTACAGCCTGGAAGACAAGTAAGGGAAAAAGGTACCTCAGAGAGGGAGGTACCATTGTGCATGGTCTCCTCAGTCCACAATTTTACCTGTGCAAATGGAGAGAGACAAATCCAGCTCACCTGTGATGAGACCCAAGCACTCTGAGGAAAGAGATTTCCTGATTCCCAGACTTGAATTTCTCCTGAAATGAAATGCTGTCTACACTCACAGATTCCTGCTTCTACCTCTGCATTTCACTGTAGATGTTGAAATCACCATTTTCCTTTTCACACGCAAAGATGCTCTAATCAATATCACTGGAAATGTCATTCAACCTTTCACTTGGGGGAAAGGTGATGCTGACATTCTACCTTTCCTGAGTTTCCCAAGAGAACAGTTAATCTCTGTGACCTTGCAGATATTTAAGGAACCCTTCACAAGATAGGACTGTATTGTGAGAGACAGCAGGGACCTTCTCACATTTTGCCAACAGGGACCACAGAAAACATCTGGATTCAGAGAGGGAAAAGTCATTTAAGAGGAACATGTTCATCAGTATCACCCAGTGATACACTATTATTTCTGCCCATTGGAAACAACATTCTTGTACTTCTCAAGCAAAAAGACCATGACCTATGAATCTGACAGTGGGAAACTGAGGTGGTAAAAATATCTAAAATTTACCTATTGCTGAGTGAAGACCAGACCCTGCCATCCATTATTACTAGGTTCCTCTTCACAGTTCTTGTCCTTCTGGAAGGAATGTGAGTGTACTCTGGATGTGCATCAACAGGGATGGCAGTCACTGAAGCTGTATCTAAAGATCTGGGACACAAACCTCCAAGGAAAGCTGCTTTGCAAAGCAATAGGAAGAGATACAGGGGTTAAACAGTAGAGATCATTGGGACCCTCATGAAGCTGCTTTGGTCAGTCAGGTGTGGTCACAGCAGAAAGCAAAATAAATTAAACTCCTCCAGCTGGAAAATAAATATGAAACAGCAAGTGAGTTTGTGCACTTCATGACTGAGTGAGCAAAGATTAATTCTCTAATTATTACCTCTATTCTACCCACTGAGATAAAGAGCAAGTTAGGAGAGATAATCAGGTTCTAAAACACTGTGCCCTCTTGAATTCAGCCCAAATGTAACAGTTAGCAATCATTCCAATACTGATGCAGTCTCATCTCTTGAAAGATCTATAATAATGCAATATTTGCTATTTTGCAATTTTATATGTCAGTGAAGAGATGCTTCATTCTTACTTATTTTTTAACCTACTTTTCATTGCCTATTCAAATGGTTCAACTGCAGAACCATGCATCTCTTGCACAAAAGTTTGGTTAAGTATTCTACATTACATTATTCTAAATATTCATATTGTTTTAATTTAATATAAATTCTGCTAATACCACCCAGATGTCATCTTGCATTCACAGTCTTAGTTACATCAATGGCAGATCACATTAGGATTGATCATAAAATTCCCTGGTTTCACAAAAGCACTCTGTACTTGTAGCTACTCTTCAACACCAAAGAAGAGGGGCAGGGAGGTCCTTTTTGTTTTTTCAATTTGAAAAGAATAAAAAATATCAATACAATAACTCTAAATGCTGCTTGCATCAGATTATGTGTTAATTATCCCATGACCCCTAAGAGTGCCTGATAACTAAATAACATTCTAATCGTTTGTTTCAGCACTTCAAGATTAAATTTTATTCATTCAATACCTGTACTAGATAAAAGCAAAAAAAAAAAAAGGAAGATATTTGATTTGGGTTCATACAATTAAGAAGGATATCAAGGAAGCTGATCTATTCTTCCTTCTTATCTTGTGCCTTTCTTCATGAAAAAGAAAAGAACAGCTAAGAAATGGAAGTCTGACTGAATAGCATCTAAACTCAACACAAAGAGGAAGATTGTCAGGTTCACCCAGGAGGCTGTCAGCCAGCAGAGTGAGGTACTGCAGCAGCTGGGCAGCAAGTCAGCTGGCGTGGCTGAATTTTGGAGAGGTGAAGCAATTCTGAGCGTGAACAAACTTGTTGCCACAGCAGACACATTTCCAAAACTGGCTGCTACTGTGTGTTGTGGGCAAGGAAAGGCAACAAGGGAGGAAAGCCTCTCACCTCAGTTGGCATAGGTGACTGGAAGAACAATGGTCACTCCCAGAAAATGGCCACATAAATGGTCAGGGTCCCCAGTGCCAATTAATGGTGCTCAGAGAAACTTCTTGGTGAGCAGGCTGTAGGAGGAATTAAGTCTGAAATGGCTTTAGGAGCACAACAGAAGTGGATCTACAGATCAGTGCAGCACAATGCATGTCCCAGTGTTTGATTTCAACTCTACTCAACTCTAGGCTGACCCTATAGGTTCAGCCCTAGCATGAGAATGGGCAAGGTGTGTCTTGGGAGAGCACTTTCCAGTTTAGTTTCACTTCAAACGAACCCATTTTTATATGCCTTGAGTTCATTCCGTGATATTAATCAAAGTGTATGGAATAAGAACAACTGGGAAAAACAAGGTAAAAGGACTTAGATGTTTCAGAAAAGATATCTTTTAAATTATTTTAAATACTAATTCATTGAAACAGCCAAATAAATTATCATGAGCTGCTTATTGCAGTGTTGGGTAGGGAATATTTCCCAAATGTTGTCCTCAGCACAGTAAGAAAGCTTCTTTTAATTTCCCCTTCTTGTTGATAGACACGGGTTTCCAGAGCCAGATAACTCTGAAGTCTCTACTTGTTCTTTTGCTCAGTATTTCCTTTCACAGATTTCTCCGCATTTTCCTGAACAGAGACTGAGGCAGAGTTCCCCAAGCTTTCCCCACTTGTTGCCCAGGGCCTCCAGCTGTGGAGATAACAGACGTTTTTAGAGCAATCCACAACACAGAGAGTCAGGAGTAAAATAGAGCTAAAACTGACCTCAGTGCTGACCATCGGCTCACCCAGTCACAGTGAGGGCTGTGAAGGTTTCTCCTGTTGCCTGGGATTACAACCTGCAAGCCTGGAGCTAAATGTTTCTACCCCATTTGCAAAGAGAAAAAAGCAAGGGAGGTTCCACCTCACAGGATCTGATAATCCAATTAGAGTATCCCTGCAATGTCAAAGAGCCAAGTTCAAACCACTCTTCTGGATGATTGAATTTTTGCCTCTTCTATCCTGGGGATTCCTCCTGTGGGAGCTATTCTTTGTGCACACAGCATTAAACATTTAGCAGGGACTGAGACCTCAGCTTCCTAGATCTGAGCTGAGTACACTTACCAGGGGGGCATGGACTCAGTCAGACCAATTATTATTTAACCTGAATAGAAGCTAGCTGAGCAGCTCCAACAGGAGGGATACCCATGGAGAATGGCTGATAGCCATCTTCCTGGCACATGAGACATCAAAGCCTGCTTAGAAAATAGAAATTTGAGTCAGGACTTCCTCTTTCCCAGAAAGCATTATGTTATTTTGGGAGTCAAGGACTGCAAGCCACAGGTCACAGGTGATTTTGTATCCCTAATGCCTCAGGAAACATTGTTAAAAAGTGTGTGAGAATGGCTGCTCTGAGAAAACAGCTGTGAAGCTCCATGCACAGAGGATGTGTTCCAGGTGAGGAGATGGAGTGTCTGTGCCCAAGTGCACTCTCCCCTTCCACATTTTGGGTGAATCTAGCCCTGCTGTGCAATCCAGACCAGTCTGCTGCTCAGCAAATCAACAGAGCAAACGAATTGGACAGAAATCAAATTCTTGCCTCGGTAATGATACAATTCCCCAAGGTTTCTGGTGCTGTCAGTCATTTCGAGATTACAGGTGTTCAGGACAAAGCAGGTGGATGAATATGACATCAGTGTAAAACCATCAGTACCTGCTCCCTGCTGGATTGCTGCAGTGACAGATATGCATTTCTGTCATAAGAAGAGCTGCAGAAACAGACAGGTCATGCTGACAGGACAATATGTATATTTTGTGGGAGAAGATAGCGCCAAAAACGCGGTCCTGCTATTTCTTTACATTTGAGTGATTACACAGATAATCCCGTGTCGTTTTGAATCACAGTTTACAGGTCTTCACATCATTTGATGACAGCAAGCACTGTGTAGTTCTAGGATCCTGGTGGGCATTTTCTCCCTGGCATATGTTGAAATTCAAATTCAGTCCCTGCCCTGTGCCAAAAAAAAAAAAAAAAAATCTAGATTATGAACCAGAGCTGTTTATTTGCCATTATCAGCTGACATTGGAAGCAAGTTAGGAATTTCAGTGTATGGAATATAAGCAATGCACTCACATGTCAGCTCTGCAGTGCAGATAAAACCATTCTGAAAAAGTGCAAGTTCTTCAATGACTTTCTGTTTAATTTATATTTTGTTACTTTAAATTTTTTATGTATTTCCATTTCTCTTCTAACTTTCAAGAGAAGATTATGAGATCACAGAAGGCTGCCACTTCAGAAATCAGGAAATCTCAGCAGCTGAAAGAAAGAGCTTTGCTATGTGATGTGTTCAGCTTCACTTTCAGAGCCAGAAGTCTGAAACAGCATGGGATGTCTTTGGACTTCTTAGTGCTGCTCATTAAAACTCAATATAAACTTTATTCCATTTTGAGATTCTTCTGTATTAGGGCTGAGCTATTAGGCCGCTATAAAATCTGCCATATAAAATTCCAAGTAATATAAACTACTAGCATATAAAAACTTGCATTAATGTAACCAAGGTTACAACTGATAATGCTTAAAAATGAGGAAATAGCAAATTTATAGCAAACTCAGACATTAATTCTCTTCAATTTGCTCATTATGTGGATTACAGCCCAAGATTTTTCTGCCTGTTATTTTATTCCATCTTTATTCCCAATGATTGCTATAAATTAAGAGCATTACAGCAAATTATCTGTAATCATAAGACTACCTATTTTGCCCTCAAATAAAATAGTATAATCCCATAAATACAGCTGGGCATGTAGACATGTGCTTGATTTCTCTTTTATAGAAAACTCTTTAATTAAAAAAATCCTAATCCAAGATACAATGAAAACCAAAATGATAAGAGAAATTAAATTCTGAAAGAAAATCAAATGGCATGAGTCTTTTAGTATTAAAATTAAACCATTTTATCTGGAATTTGACTTCCTGCAGGATGCTGCGGTTGCTAGATGTTAGTGAAAAATGCATTTCAATACAATTAAAGAAGAATCTGTTGAGGTCCATTCAACACAGAGATACCTGCTCTGTCTGACAGTTTCAGAGTGGAAAGCTGTGAGATGCTGCTAAAATGTTGTGGAATCATACCAAAGTGTTTCCTGTAAGTAAAGAGTTAATTTTCCCCCCAGGTTTGTGATGTCACTATTGCCAGAGACAAGACACAAAGCTCTGGTATCCCTGGGTGGCATTGGTGTGCTGTTCTCACAGGACCAGGAGTGCTGGTCTGCCATAACTTTCTGATACTTGACATTTCATTAAATTAAAGCAATTAGCAGCAAAAAGCAATCAAATCACCGGAGTTGTTCTGTGCTGAGAAGACTGGAACACTCCCTTCTCGATTAGCTTTCCACAGCAGAATGGCAAAGCACTTTCCAAAGTTAAAGTGTTACACCAGGAAACATCTTATATCCAATGCTCTCAATCAATCAGCTTTGGTTCATAAACCCAGCAATTAGCAATACAAAAACTCTTGGAGTGAGACAAAAATTAACAACATTTTTGTTCATATAGGACTGGATTTCCTTTGATCAATGTTTGTAAATGACTGGAACTGACAAAAAAAAGGTGAGCAAGCTGTGAATCTTCACAAATAAATTTTACATGCTAAGGCCAAAATTAAAGCTAATTATATGTGTTTTAAAACAAGAATACCCATATTTTAAAATGAGCTTTCATATCCTCTCAAAGACAAGGGCTGGTTTTGCTAAGGGGCTGTAACTGCCTTTCATCAGCACATCCATTCTGAAAGATGAAACTACAGACTAAGGATAGATGGCAATGCACATGCACAAAATTGTGCAGATTTTGCAGTAGTTATTTCAACTACAGTTACTGTGTATTAGGACAAAAAATGTGCCTAACACGTTTAAAAAATGGAAACAAGACTTAAACTAAACTTCTTAGAGTCTCAAAACTAGGATGAAAACTAAGCATTCTAAATAGAGAAGCAGTTTGGACTGTTTTTATTTAATTCTTATTACTTTTAGTCTTGTTGGCTCTGTGAGAGATGTGAATGTTTAGGGACCTCTAGTATTCTTCTTTGGTCATTATTGATGAGTGTTTACAATTCTCCAGGTGGAAATAAACTGGTAGACAACAGCCAGTGACATTGTCACATCACCTGATAGGTACTTTCCATCTCCAGAATTCAAGAGCATTGCAGATGGATAACAGCCAAATTTTCCATAGGCAAGGATTTAAGGAAAAGAGCATGAACCAATAGAATATAAAACTCTCTATGCAACTATAGAGTTGTGCCTCATAGTTCCATTGCCTCAGTAAATGCCATCTTCAAGAGAAATTCATCCTCAGTTGCCCAACTATTTTTCTCCAGCAGATGATGATGATGAAAGAATTAAAATGTATCAAGTTGCAGTCAAAACATTACTCAGATGCCCACCTTAAAGGGGTCTTACAGCACAATAAAAGAACAAAAGCAAGAAGCAAAATGAAGTGGTTTTTCACTTCAGCCCTAGCTGCCCGACTGATTCTGGGCTTGTTCTATCCACTTCCTCAGGTGAAATGTATTTTTAAAAGCCTTTGAAAGAGGGACATGTGTACATGCTTCCTTTGACTTGGAGACCAGTGGCATTCCTCAGGGCTGGTATTGGGACTGGTGCTGTTTGACACATTTGATGGTGACATGGACAGTGAGACTGACTGGCAAACCCTCAGCAAGTTTGCCAATGATAGTTGTGAAGACAATGCTTTTTCAGGCTTAAAATAAAAAAGTGATACTCTAAAGAGGGGGAGGAAATCCTTCATTAATGCAGCCAAATCTTACACATCAAGAAGAAAATAAATAAGCAGTTGACATTTTACACTTTTGTGGGTGAATCTCCATGTCTAAAGCACACACAAATAAAATTTTCATATCCATTTTTAACTTCACTTTTTTTAGGTGCTGAAACTTACTGAAGCAAAAATAAAGCAATGAACTAAAGTAGAAGGAAGCAGACTGAAGTTGTTAACAGCTAACAGCATGGGTGTTGCCTAAGGCCAGAAATAGCTGATGGATGATAAACCAGTCAGCAGACAAATCCTCATTACAATTGTAAATTTCGTGTCCCTAACAATTTACTCTCTTCACTATCATCCCTATGCTCACTTTTTGCAGCAGCTGCACTATCACTTTCCAGTGCTGGCAGGGCTCTCATTCTTATCCCTGGCACAGAGCATAAGCTCTGAGATTGCCACTGTCAAAGTAAAATGATGGGTTTGGAGAAACATTGTGGCACAGGGACCAGAGGTAATGTCCAGGTGTGTACTGGCAGCCTATAGCATGCAGACAAGGAAAGCTGCCCAGTGCAGGATTTTCTGGGGAAAATAAACCGGGGCAGGGAGCACCTGTCCATGAGCAGATGCAGCACACGTTCCATATCACATGGAAGGGTGAGGACGCACAGCCACAGAGCATCTGCCTGAACTCTACTCTCTTGTCCTCAGCTCACAGAAAAAAAGTCTCCAAAAGAATACAACAGTGCTTGAGCAGAAAACTGATGGAAATATTAGGTGCTCAGAAAAAGTCACAAATGAGTTTGACCCAAAAAACCATCCTCTTGGCTCTCAATGCATATAAATATGTGGTCACGTGCTCTTCTACACCCAGCACATTTTTACGTTTAGTCACATAATTGTAGACTGTATCAAAAAGCACACACAAAGGTATAGAAGCAACTTTTACTTCTCCTTCCCTAAAAATCTGGAGGGTTTATTTGCTTCTTTAAAAATGCTTTTTATATGTAGAATTGGTGTTGCTCACATTACAAATAGGTGAAACAGAATGCAACATGCAGAGCCAACTTTCAGCCTGCTGCAAACTCACTGGAGCCACTAGACTAACACAAGTTGCAAACGTGGTCTGCATATAAACAAAGAATGTTTTTTTTTTCTTGACTCATGTATATTCTGGCCAGGCACTGAGACAGAAGCAGCTCTACAGGAGGAACTTAACTCCCCTTCCTTTAAAAGTAAAGTGGTGAGGGTAACTATCTAGCTGCTTGATTAATGAAAATAGTCTTCAGTGTGAAACCTATAGCTAACATGTTCAATAGGTCTCTCTTTATTGATAAATTACCATATATCTCCAAGCATGCTATAATTAGGTAATAGGGCAGAGTTGTAAATCTAATTCAATTTTTATTGATGTACCTCAGCTTTGTATCCCATCCTGTGGGACCAAACCAATGGGTTGCTTTTATTCCTTTCTGATTTTAGAGAAATACATCCACTGCACTCAGAAATCTTCTTTCTACAAGCTATTGCTGAGTGCATTAAACAGGGAACTCATTACTCTTCTACCAATTTTTGTTACTTCTTCACCTCTTTCTGTTTGTTCCTGTCTTCTAAGCTTACATGAAACAGAAAAAAATAGGAAGGTACTTTCTCACTGCTTAGATGTTGCTGTCTGAACTTCTATTTCTCATTTTATTTGAGCTTGGATTCAGCTCACCTATTAATTCACTGATGTGTTGAATCTGTCTGACACACTGAGAACTGCCTCTGAAAGAACAGACCTTCTCAGGTTATTAAGGTCCTAAACAAAAAGGTATCAGCCTCACTGCTCCAGCTGGGAGGATTGAGTCTCCTTTTTTGTTTTGGGTTATTAGCCTTTGATTTATAAGATGTGCTACCATTTGCTCATGTGCTCAGCAACGTAACTCAAAAAGAATTAAAATTCACTGGTGGGATCCAATTATCTCATCCTGCATGTTATTTTGCACAGTTCAAGAGGAGCATAAAATAAAATAAAATAAAATAAAATTTGCACATTTGAATAGAAAAGTTACTGATCCAGATATCACTCAATTTACTCCATATGGAAGAAGTAGTAACCTGAATAACTTTAAAAGTGAAATTCAAAGCTGAAACAAACTTTTGTCTAATCCTTGTTTTACATCCATAAAACAAAGTGTGTTTCTCATTCAGGTTCCCTCTCCCAATGGTTCAACTAACAAATATTTTCTTCATTACTATCCATGGCTCTTTTGCCTTTTTCTGTGCCTCTCTCTGCCCACAGCCTAATTACCTCCCCAGGTTGGTCTGTGGTTAATTAGGGTCAGACACTTTGGCAGCATAAAGTGATTTATTCAGTGGACTTGAAAGAAGCCAAGGCAATGTTACACACACCTACCAGCTGAGAACCAAGAACTCCAACTCCCTCTTTTTCTCAAGCTCTGGGCTCCCATAGAACACCAGGATTCTTGTGCCTTTCAAGAGAAACATCAAAAAGGTAGTTTGACTGAATTAGCCTCTCAAATGCTACAATATATTGATATTTCCTTACAAAGGCGGATTTTAAAATTTAATTTCTGAATGTCTAAATTCCCTCTGAGAATTGGATGGAAATAATTTTCATCTCTTGCATGAGCGCAAAGAGGTCATTTTAGCAAAGTTTGCAATACCGAATATTTAACTATTCTGTCATATAACAGTGAGCAAGCTGGGGACTACTCAAGAAAACTGGATTTCTTCAGAAATCTATTGATATTCTGATTCTATTCAACTTCAAATATCAATTTATTTATTTCTCTGAGTTGCCGGCTGCTTTTCCATTTTTTCTTGCTACTAGTCTTTGTGAGTCTTCCACATTTTTCCACAATCAGTTAAGTTTAAGGGTTCATTCACAGACAAGTCAGACTTTTCAAAATCTGGGGCTATTGGCCATCAAATTGTATTTGTCAGAGTCACCAAAACTGTGTTCTCTTCTGTTGCTACGTTTAACTGCTTGTGCACAGAAATGTACACTCCTTATGAGATGTCAGAAGGCATCAAAGAAAATGATTATAGGAATTAATAAGAAGCTGCTGACAAGATGGCCACTGGCAGAAAAAAATCACCCTTTCACATATAAAACATAGAGAGCTGGGATTTCACTTGCCAGATAGAAAGACATATTAAAGATAAGAAATAATTTTTATATGCCATATGATCCAGATTCTATTATTTCAAGACTTTCATACTGATAAACAATAGCAATACGAGAGGACTGGGCATTTTGAATATTACTGCAGGGCTTATGTGATGACTTTCTTAGTTTTCAAGAATATATATACTTTATACTTTCATTGTGAGGTAAATTTCAGCCTTGGCCTAATTTATGGAAAGATAAAAACATCACTGGTTAGAACTAGCAAGCCTTTTCAGAGGGCAACACTATAAATCCACAAAACTGCATACTTTTCAACTGACAATACTAGATCATTTGAAAAAAAATGGCTGTTTCCATCTGGTCAGCATCTGTTAAACTCCATGGTTTACAGGATGCGTAAGATTTTTTTTTTTATCTAGCTTTTGCTAAGTTTGACCCAATTTAATTTCAAAACAAGTAGATGCACAAAATTTGAGAGATGAGAGTGAAAGAGGACAATCTTCTTTATACTTAACCTCAGAGATACCTGAACATCTCTGGCATGAAACACAAATTAATTACTTGGCTCTTTGGCATGCTGATCCCAACCCTCTTTATTTCTGTTCTTGAGAATCCTGTCCTTTGATGAAAACCACTATGGAATAGAAGACATTTTGTAGTCTTTACTTATTATTAGCTTATTTCATTGGCCAATGACTATGAAAAACACTTTAAAAATCCTTCAGTCAAGGACAGCTTTCTCAACTTGTGAGACAAACAAGAACTGACATGGGAAAACTGGAGTGCCCAGGATCCCATATTAGGTGAGGAGCAGTCCATATGTCCCAGCTCCATACCCTCTCCCCTCACCCAGGAATTCTGTTCATGGTGGGGTACAGCCAAGTGGCCAGTTTAGAAGCCACTGTTACTGATCTTATAGCTGTCTCAACAACCACAAATTAATCACAGCAGTAAGCAATGCCAGTTCTACTTGTTAGCATCATCTTTTCTCTCATGGTTAAACATCCAATTAAGTTTTGTGACTTCAGGTATTGTAAAATTTACTCTTTAATAAAATATAGCCGACAGAAATACATGTGAAATACGTCTGCTGTATTAGCAAAGGTATCAGTGGGTTCTCATCATGGCAAAGTATTAAATCCTTTATTTAATACTTTGAAATGCATTTTTATACAAAATGCCTCATTGTCCTGTTTATTGGGTCACTTTCACCTATTTCATACCATTGTTACTCTGCTTTCCCTGGGGAATTACTACTGATTTGAAGCAGTATTAGATAAAGATGAGGCCATTCCATAATTCAGAATGACTTGAAGTTTCCTTTATTTTGTGAAAGGATGATTTAACATTAGATGAAGCATTTCTTGAAATCTTTTAATAAAATTGAAGTTCTACTGAAATATCATGTTTAGAGGTAATAGCATGCCTTAGAAGTCACGGATTATGTGTATCATGTAAGATATTAAACCTGTCAAGATGTTGTTTTTAATACGTCTTTTAGTTAAGACCATGTCTTGACATGAATTATTCCTAGCATAGTTTCTCACACACTGGTTCAGCAAGCAATCACCCACTACATCCATCATTTCCGTGGCTGTCTCACCATATGTCTCAGAGGGGTGTAGGGGGGAAGTTTCCAGTTAATCATTTTTTTTGCATTTGCTATGCAAATCACTTAAAATTGAATGGTGTGGCAATTTCAAGTAGTATTGTCTTAAGAAACACTGGAGTTTCAGGACTAGGCTAAGTTTGATAGGCTTAGTGGATGGTTTGTTTTCTTTTTTTGCTTGCATCTTAACAAAATTTTACAGCTAGAAAAAATTCTCTCTATAATCTCCAGCCTATTTCCTCCTCAGAGATATGCTTGCAAAAATTGGCTTTACATTATCGTAGCGAAAGGCTTCTGCTTGTAATATTTCAAACCTTCATCTGTCCTTGGCTGCCATGACATTCATCCATCTGACAAAATGGAGGGGGAAAAATGCCAGCCTCTGAGTGAGTGCTCCTTTAAGTGAATTTGTTAGCCAGGCATGAAGGATGCTGTGCTCACTGAGGCCGCTCTGGGAGCCACAGCCACGCGGGTCTGTGACTCCTGTGGGCACGGGGCAGAGCAGGGAGGCTCGGGCTGCACCCATCCACAGGGCTTCTCTTGCTCCAAACAGCAATCTGCTTCCATCAGCTGGGAATTAGAACTCACAACAGTGGCGCTGAGTAGGTTGCTCTTGGCTCTCTGAAGATGCACATAATGAGATAAACAATGGTTTGTAAGTTTCAGATTCATTTCCTAACCTCACAAAAAGCTCTGCATACTGCTGCTCGGTATTGGGAATTGTCTGGCCATAAACGCACGTCAGTAAAGCACAGAAGGCTCAAATCTAGGAAATGAAGCAGAGCTTGAATAAAATCTTTGCACAAAATCAGCAAGGCATCGAGACCTGAATTTCTCAGCTGTATAAGCAGTCAGGCCTCAGCTGGACCCAGAACAAGACAGAGATGGGGAGAAGGAGCATTATTAATTTCTGTCTGAGTTTTCTCTGGAAGGGTTGTGCTGTGACTTGTGACTTGTGCACAGACTACCAGGGAGTCTCTCAGGCTGCCTGCACTTTCTTTCTCTGTAGATAATAGCAGGGATGCACAGAAGTTATTGCCACCAACAACTGGTTTTGATTCCATACTTTGTAATTAAGACACATTTTAAAAGCAGCTCTTTGTTTCGTGGGATCAAAGATCAACTTGGAGCTTAGCTTATGAG
>NW_005054297.1:1070866-1107832 GCF_000277835.1 Geospiza fortis | reverse complement strand
TGACAAGGGTTCCTCCTATGCAAAGAACTTATGTACAATCCAATTAAATAAAAAGTGAAAAGAAAGATCATAGGATCAGAACTTTTTTATACACTTTCCAGTGTTTTTCTCACATAAAGTCATGCAGAAAGAGCCTGGTGGAGGGGTGGTATGTAGATTTCCTTCTGCCAGGTGGCTGTACAAAGTGCTAGATGATACAGTCATATATCTCTCTTGGTGCCTGATTGATCTTTTTACTTGAGAAGGTTTTTCTGCATAGTGGAACAGCTTCAGTCAGAGAAACAATAGATCCCTTCTGCCCCCTCACATCCCACTCCAGCTCCTGTCCCAGCATCATAGCTCTTGGGCCTCTCCTATAGAGGATAGGTGAGAAATTTGGGATTGAACCTTTCTGGGCAGAAAGCTGAGGTAGAGTCTTTAAGAGTCTTCACAAGTGATCCACGTTTCACTGTAAATAAATTAATTATTTAATTAATTTTTAAAAATGAACCAAACAAACAAAAATATAGTATCAGGCAGCCATGGAGTTAAGATTCCTCCATATATAAGTGAGAGCCAAGGAAATGATTTCAAAATTACTGTTCCCAGTATATGCACTTTAATTTTGGTGATTTTTGGCACCTACATCTTTTTTTTTTTTACAGGAGATCCTTACACTGTGTCCTGGAAAGCAGTCCCATTCATTCCTGAACAGAAGAGCTACAAATGCTATATACCCCACTATTCACAGAGAAGTGGCTGTTTCTCAAGCTGCCAGGATACTATCAATGACCAAATTTCTCAGCTGAGAATATTTCTGTTATTCAGAAACAGGAAGTCTTGTGATTGAGTGCCTGTGAGAGCCATTTTGTCCAGCACAAAGTAGCTCTTTGGAGCCAAGCTGTGCCACTGCATCCAGCAATTATTAAAGTATTTCCCTTACACACTGATATTTTGAAGCTAGGCCTGAATGCTCCTGAGTCACAGTGTGGAGCTCCAAACCTCTGCATCTTCATTAAAACATTACCTTCTCTTTCACACAAAATATATTTGGGTCTTGAACAGCAGCTTTTCACAGGCACCTGCCTGGGCCCTCCCTCCCAGTGAGATCACTGAGCCACTTATAGTCCTGTTAGGGAATTGTCACCAAAAACTGTTGACCCAAACCCCTGTGGGCCATGCTGGTGTTTAGGTCTCTAAGTCTGCCTTTCTGATGTAAGACAGGAAGGTACAGAGCAGCCTGAGGCAGTGGTGCTTTCTCCCATGGCACCCCATTCTAGATGCAGGAGAAGGTTGTACCATAGAGCCAGGGAATCACAGATTTGTTTAGGCTGGAAAAGGCCTTGAAGATCATCAGGTCCAACCACTAACCTATTACTGCCATGCTCACCCCTAAACCACAGTATCCTAGAATCACAGAATTGTTGGGGTTGGAAAAGACTTCTGAGGTCATCAAGTCCAATGAGTAACCCACCACTGCCAAGTCCATCCCTTACCCACATCCCCAAACACCACAGACATACATTTTTGGAACACCTTTAGGGATGGTGACTCCATCACTGCCCCTGGCAGCCCATTTCAGTGCTTGACCACCCTTTAAGTGAAGAAATGTCAGAACCTGAAGGTGGGTCTGTGATTGGTCTCGGGTGGATGTTTTGATTCATTGACCAGTCACAGCAGAGCTGGCTCTCGCTCTCTGTCAGAGCCAGCTGCTTTTGTTATCATTCTTTCTTTTCTATTCTTAGCTTAGCTAGCTTCTGAGGAAAGCTTTCCTTCTATTTCTTTTTAGTATAGTTATAATGTAATATATATATATATATCATAAAATAATAAATCAAGCCTTCTGAACATGGAGTCAACATTCTCATCTCTTCCCCAGCTCAAGAACCCTTGTGACCACTGTCACATCCTATTGCTTGTTATATGGGAGAAAATACCAACCCCCACCCGTCTCTAATATTCTTTCAGGTATTGGTGGACAGCAATAAGGTCCCTCCTAAGTCTCTGTTTCTAAACAACCCCCATCTTTCTCTTAGATCCCTTTTTTATGGAAAATTACTTTCTTCCATAAAAAAATATGGTTCTTTTTATTTTACTGTTAGAATAGGGCCTGCAGATGTGACCCAAACCTTGATTCACCTCTTTCAAAAGGAACAAAGAACCAGATGTGCATGGAAAGGTAGAATAGTCTTTGGCCAGGAATCTAGCTGAGGAAGACCTACAGAGGGCTCCATTTCACACTGCTCCCAAGGGGAAAGGACATTTCTTATTTAGCTGAAAAATAATGACCACTTTCTGAAAACCATATATTTTATTTTTCTCTGGGTAACTCACAGACATTTTACAATGGCAATAAAGATTTAATTTAAAGCATCAATGATGCAATCTTTCAAGGGTAATGGTTGGTTTAGTCTCTGGCAGCTCTTTGGTCCAAATATCTTGGTCTTCACTTTTCATGGGCCATTAATGAAGAGATGAACTGCAGAAGAGAAACTTGATCCATTAAATCCATGCCATTAGTTCTTTTGTCCTCTTTGCCAATTGTATCCAGATCCAGGTAGTGACTGGAATTTTCCACAAACATTGATTTCTTCTTCCATTTTTCTCTACCCTTTGGATAGTTTTTATTTTGGTCTAAGCATAACTTTTGCCTACAACATCTCTTGCATAGAAAGAAAACTTGCTATGAATACTGATATTTTATTGATATTTTATTCCTCAAAAAAAGCTATGTCTTTGCATAACTCTTGATCTGGAATGTATTGTTTTGTTGCTTAAAGAAACATTAATCATAAATTCAAGAAAGACAGGGGAACAGAAATAACAAAGATAAAACTGAAACAATAAATGAATAAAACATTGGGAAGATGTAAATAAATTCACCAAATATGCCTGTTAAATCCTAAGAATATGAATGATTTTATAGAAATAATGGCTTACATGCTAAAGCAAAATGTTTCTGATCATGACTGTTGTAGTCTGTTTTGATAGCCCAAGATATTCCACTGTCTGACACATCTGAAACAATGAAGTAATTTTCCTTTCAAAGTAAAAAGAAGTATCAGATACCTAACTAGAATAAAAAATAATTTTTTTCTACCACAAAACTCAACCAAAAATTTTGAGTAATTTTTCTTAAATAAAGATAATGACACCAGATTTTCTTTCATTCTAAAAAGTGCTATGAACATATTTTGCATAAATAGATACAATTTTTCAATCTCTTTGCTTGACAAGTTATTTTCTTTGAAATATGAATGCAGAAAATTCTTAACCATTTCAGTGTCTGAGATCCTAAAAGGCAACAACTTTTGCTTGGTGCCAATTATTCTGTGATAGCTATTGTGTCATGTATAATATTGTGTGTTTCTTATGCTTAGCTATCACCTTGGAATTTTAAAGTTAATTAAAAATATTGAGGAAAGATAAACATTGTCTTCTAAATACAATGGGAAACACTAAAAGAGACAGACATGATGGAACCAAAGATTCAAAAACATCTACTGTAAGGCAAGAAGGGAAGAATGGCACTCATTTTCTCTTCTGGTGCCTCCTCTGTATTTACACATGGTGAGAGTTTTGGCATCAGGTCCCTAAGTCTCTGGGGTTTGTCACTTAAATCTAAGAGATCTAGCACTGTTACTCAGCATGGAGGAGTTCAGAAAATGTCCACCAGAAAAAAAATATGCTTCCAAAGTTAAGAAAAAGAAAGAGAAGGGAATTATAAAAGCAGTGAAAATGCTATACAAAGGATCTACCTACTCATTACCTGTGTAAAGCAGTGAAAATGCTATACAAAGGATTTACCTACTCATTACCCACACACTTGTAGAGGATTTGGATGGATTTTAACTACAGGCAGTCAACTCTTCTGACTGTGCATACAGTAAGGACTGCACAAACAGGCACAATCTCCATTCAGATAATACATTTGTTTTCTTACACTACATGGCAGCACCAGAGGCACAGGATGTCTCAGTTTGCTGCACAGCCTGCCTGCTTCCATACTTCATCCAGCACTCTTCCTCTGCAGGAAACTGAGCCCACAGCCTTCTTTACAAAATGGATGAGCTTCTTCTTAGGAGTTGTTAACATAGCCTCAGTGAAGTCAGGATGCCAACCAAAAACAACACATATTTTTTGAAACTAAAAGGAAAAAAAATCCAACTTAAATAAACCCTAAATTATGCATTTATCCTGTCTATTAAGTGCTAAATTTCATGTAAAGAGCTTCTAGTGTTCATTGCTTTCTGTCTTTCCTTTCTTCTGTACAAAGACATGAGTAACTCACATCTTTTGTAAGGTGGCGCTGACCTGTAAAAAACACAAAAAGAATGTGTTAAACAGAAAGGAGAGAAACGCTAAATAAATGTATAATTATTCTGTTTGTCTCTCAGAATATGCACATACACAAATAAACACCCACGCAGCTTTCCATGCTGTTTTACTAAAACAAATCTTCAGACCCCCAGCAACAAAGAGCCAGTCACTTATTACTAAGAATCCAAATAGATATTACAGAGTCTGACTACTTGTGCTTTTGAGATGTAAATATCAAAATTGCTTTCTGAAGAAGTAAAATGCAAAAGCAGTTAAAGTTCAGGATTCAATTTTTTCCTCTTCTTTTGATAAATGCATTTACATTTTAATTTTCAGTGTTTTCAATTTTCATCAGTGAAAAGCTGTATCCCTGGATGAAAAGCACAATAATAAAATGTTCTCCACTCCATAATTTTCTTGTAATTCACAGAAATGATCTGAGGGCATATAGCTCACGACAATATATATTATAGCATTCAGTGCAGAGAACTCAATTGTTAGGGCTGCAATTTCAAACATATGTATATTAATGAACTGGCTGTGGCTTCATTTTAAATTCCTAAAGACTTTTTTGCTGACATAGAATCATCATGACTGTAATCTTAGAAACCTGAAAAGATTGTCAGAACTGTGCATGTTATTTCATTTATTTAATCAATACAAGTGTCAATGCCAATTATGCTGCAAAAATCCATACAACAGTCCTATTTTTAAAGTCCATATGGCACCATAGATCATAAGAGGAACAGAACAATGTGACAGGCCACATCTTACATAATTTGGCAGAGCAGTGTGCCTTTATATATAAGAACATGCTATAAATCTTGTTCTGCTTTTATTGCAATCAGTTCCCTTTCTACCCTCAAAATGATAAAGCAGATTTTGCTAATCTAAAACAAAACAAATCAAAAGTCAAAAAAACCACTGGAAACATTATTGGTCTTCATCTATAGCTTGGGACAGTTTTTAGTCATGCATCTTAACCACTCTAGCTACTAGAAACTGCAGAAAAAAACTGTTGTAGCTTGCTGAACAGACAACAGCATCTACAGTTAACAACTGCTCACTGCAGTGCCCATTATAAAATGCAAGATTGGTGTGCAGAGCTATAAAAAACATTCAGACTCTATTCTCAAAAAAAAAATCCTTGGTACATCAATAATAACATCAGTTGAGAAACCAGAGGATAAAAAAATACATAGAAGGTCAGCAAAAGCCTGGAAGACAAAGCTCAGCAGTGAGGCTGAAAAGCAGCACGGAATGGAGACTGCATTCAGCACAGTGCCAGAGAATAGAGACAGGCTGGAAGCAATAACTGGGGAGCCTGCCATTCCATCTCTGCATGGAGAGCACACTGCCACAGGGAAGGGTCCCCCTGGCATGTGAGGGGAGCCCAGGGAGCCCTCTGAAGGCTTGTTCTGTGGGGAAACTGCATTCTCCTTTACTGCAGATGTGAAACAGGTTCTCTTCTGCTTGCTGCAGACACCTTGCCCTGCTCACATTCAATTCTTTTTCCTTTCTAAAGCTTTACTTCTCTCTACCTAGGTTTGTGGAAGCTCCCACCAGGTCTCCTTGCACCTTGCACCTATTATATTTATGTTTTCTGATCAAGTTTAGTTTCTCAGGTTTGGTCAGCATTCTCTCCACATGGCTGTGAGGTTTGTAATCCTCCTTCAGTGCAGAAGATGGACCTATAGCCCTTCCTCCTTCAGCTCTGGTGCTGCTGAAGGCACTTCCCATAGGCATCCTCCAGAGCTCCACGTCATCCCAGCTGTGGAGCAGAGTTTCTTTTAGAGTAGAGGTGAACAAGCCTTGCCTTGGCAAGCCAGTGACTGGGAGCTAGCTGCTTTCTGGAAATGCTTTTAAGATTAGCATCAGGAAGATCTATTTAAGCTAAAAGTTAAAATTGGCATTAATTTCATTGTTGTAGGGGAGGAACAAACCACATCATACTGGAAACAAACACACACACAACAAAAAGCTGGTTTAGGAGTCTAACTTCTTTTAAGAGAAGTGTCAATAAACATGAGAATATTATTATGTAACATAATGCTTGCTCAAATCTGGAGTATCTCCTGATAAAACTGATACCATTTCGGACATGAAAATATGTAAACAGTAAAGTACTTTAAAAATAGGAGGGGGCATATTCATTTCCACCATCATTATTCCTCATTATATTGACATAATTACATGCATTATTCAAAATATATGTGAATTTATTGGCACAGTGATGTTGTCAATAAATTTTTCTTGTGAAAGGGTCTATGAACCAGTTGTAATTTGAGTATTTTAGTGCAATTGAATAAATTGCACTTGGTCACTCACAGGATCATGTCCTTCACATTTTTAGAAACTTAGTCAAGACTGTTGTGTTCACTCATCCTAAATTTATTTGACCTTAATCCATGCTTGATGATGCAGTGAGAGAGCCGAAAGGGACATGGCAGACATAATAAGAGATGTGCCTCACGGCAGGGAGCAGTTTATTCTAATGATTATTTATAAACCCCCTTAGTTCCCCAAGACATGCTTTAGCAGTTGATTATAGTTTTCCTCAGCATTTTAGAAGCTGTTCTTAATAATATGGCAGATTTTTCTAGCTGTCAAAATTTTGCTTCTGATTAATTTTGCATCACCTGTGATACTAGAAGGAGATACTTGTCCCTAGTCACAGCCTGTATAGCAAAAGAAAGGAAACTTTGCTGCTGAACATCTACCCCTAGAACAAGCAAGAAGCAGAGTGGCTTTCTAAGTTAAAACTCCCTTTGATTTCTCCAGATAATTTTTTCCCAAGTTAAGGCCGCAGGGCTTGGCTTGAGTTTGCAAGTGCCAAGGAGCTGAACTGAGTTTTACTACTCCATTACTCATGTGTCTCTATTTTTCCCCAAACTCTTTATATAGCTGCCACAGCTCCTCTGCACCTTGCAAGAGATGGATGAGCCAAGAAACACCTTTTTAGCAGTATCTGTAGCACTTGCCAAGTGCCAAGTCATCTATTTTACCTAGGATGTAAGCAGTAGCTCTGTGTGCTAGACTGCAGGCCAACTGTCCTGTAAATAAATCCTGGTCTTTCCAAGTTGACCCTCTGTGCACATTTAAACACTTCATCCTTCAGAACTCGAGGCTGCTCTGGGATGCACAGCAGCTACTGAAGGAGTCTGCAGCCACAGAGAGCCCTGCAGTAAGCTACTGGGAACAGCAGCTGAGACAGCTTCCCAAAAGAGTTTCTTACCAAAGCCAAGCTTAGAATCCAACCACTTCAGCCTGTGACCTGCTGCTCTCTCCTCCTGCCCAGGTTTGATTCTGGGATTACAGAATTTGACGTTTCCCTCGGCGTCCTTCTCAGCAGGTATCCACAATGGAAAAGGAGTTCACAGTAAAGTAGAGAGAACAAGGGAAATAAACAGCGTGATAAGCCAAGGTTTGCTGTTACCTGTATATTGCATTGTCCACTGCAAGTGTTTGGCAGAAGTGTTTGTTTCTTAGGAACCACTAAAGTTATTTGCAAGCTGCTTCTACCACAAAATGGCTGATTGTTCCTATTCATAGGCAGGGCTAATGTATCTTTCTGACAAAGCAGCTTTCATGAGAAACAGAGTTTTAGACAACAACTGCAAAAAATACCTTCTTTACAGAAAGACACCACCAACTGACTGTAGCCTCCCTAACTCTAGCGCAGAATTGTAGATTATTGGCAGGAGCCTGAAAAAACCTATGGGTGAGGAGAAGAAAATCACTGCATCCTTTCAGGATTACTTTTTGTTCTTGCAGCCCCTACTTCTCCAGTGGGGTGAATCCTGCAGGATGACAGCAGTACCTGCGGCTTCTGTCCATGCAACAAGGTGACATAAACTGTGTCGTGCTGATCCCACACAAGTGCTGTAACCACTACATGCACAAAGACATTTCAACTTGAAAAATCCTAAAAAAACAGTGGGGCATTTTATAGTATTGTTTCATTGGTGGCCATGCAGTGTTGGGGGGATTAAGCCCACTCCCTCTCCTGCAGCTGTCCCTGTATCCCCTCTTCCCATTTTAGCACAGGCAGAGAAGTTCCTCTCCCAGCTAAGGGCAGACTGCTCAACCCACAGCCTGCACAGGACACCTCAGCGCACCCCAGCTGTGAATGCCTGCCCTCCCCATGACTTTCTGCAGCTTGCAGTACCGTGCCCTGGCTTATCCCTGGTACAAAGCAAAAAAAAAAAATACTTAGAGTGCACTTTAGTTTTCTTAGTCTGTAGCTTCTGGCTTTGGTGGGCTTTTCTGCTTGCAGCTGAGCTGACTTTCACAGCAAATAGCATAGATTAAGTTCTGTGCTCTGAGCAGGGATTTCTCATTTCATACATCATTTATAACTTTCTGCAGTGATTCCACAAAGTCAGTATTTCTCCGTAACACAAAGATGAGAAGGATGGAAAATATAGCTGAAAAAGTGACAAACCTGCAAATTGCATTTATGTAGAATTCTGTTGCCGCAAAATTTCTACAGCAATTTTATGGAAACCCAGCAAATTCAGTATAACTAAATTTGCAGTTCAGGAAAGTTATGCATTTATAGATTTGAGCACAGTGGTATATTAGAGCTTATCAGAGATGCTAAATATCTCTCAGACAAAATGAAAATTAAATCTGCTGTTCTATTTTGTCAGATCAGGTCTTTGCCTATGGCACACTGGGCAAAGATTTCACTGCTCCCTCCTCACAGAAGTGAAAAATCACACAAGCAAAACCCACTTTTGCAAAGGTTGCAAACACTAATTACATCAGGTTGCCCTATAACTGGCAAGTGATGTCTTTTTTCATTTTTTGTTTCCCTGGGATACCTCATCCATCATTCATTACCAGAATATTAACAGAGGTGACTTAGAACACCACATTTTGGTGACTTCCAGATTCCAGTGAAGTAAACAGCAAAAATCCCACAGGTTTTATTAGAGCCACAAACTGTTCCTTTGTACTGAGTTCTTTTTATAGTCAGAGCCAGTTGCCAAAATGCTGGTCCTGATCCCACTTTCATAGCTGGATAATCAGGATTTACTACAACCTAAATCAGTGAAGCCAGAATGGTGCAAATGAGAGAACCGGGGCCATCTGCTGTGAATTTCCAGATATCAAAAAGGAACTGAAGAAGGGAGAGATTTTCTTACCAGCCTTCAATTCCTAATTGGCAAAGGTTTTCAAAGAAAGTCCTATCGTGCCTGTCACCCATGTTTAACTATATCTTAAGTCAATAGGAAATAACGTCAGTAGGATGCACACACTCACAAACACATACGTATAAAAACATAAAATTGAATGCAGGTTGGAATGTTTTTCATTTCAGTACAGCATATTGCCGTCAGATAAAGAAAAAACACATATTATTCTCTGTCTAGTTCTTCCAAAGGAAATAATACCAAAGGTTTAAGAACATGCATTGGCTTCTTTTCCAATGTAAGTGCAAAACCAAACATTGAGGCTGAAAATCAGCACACTAGACACGCACATTCAAAAATGAATGAATGAATGTGCTGGGAAAAGACTGGACCTGCTACAGCCAGTGGCACAATTCCCACTGACTTCCATAGGGCCAAAATTCCACCCAGTTCCTAGGAGAACCATAAACTGGCTACATTATGCATCTCATTTAATGGACTACGTTGGCAGGCATGATTTATTAAGATTCACATGCAAGAAAGAAATCAACTGCATTGTGGAAAGTATTTAAATTAATGTATCTGTTACAGCATACCTCTAAATTAAGATAAAATTCAAAATCCTACTTTTGGTACTGCCTGACTTCAAGAAGTATAGCAGTAAGGGAATTTTGAGCTTGATTTGCCACTTTTCCCACTGCAGAACAAGGTGTCACCTACCATATGAGTTTTATCAAAACCTCTTGGAAAAAAAAAAAGAAAAGAAACCTTCAAATCAGACTATATTATGGCACAAAATGTACAGAGGCATGAGTAAATGATTTAGTTCTTTTTTTAAAAAAATAATTCCCTGCTTATTTTTAACCCAATTACAAGTCTGTTGGCTGCCAGTAAAATTTGGATCCAAATATTTCTGTTAACCAAGTGGAATTGTTTGGATAGTACAGTCAAAAATTCTAACATCTTAATCAGTTTGCTTTCTGACTTTTTTAATAACAAAAGTAATTGGGTACATTAAAACTGCAATTCTTGAAAGTCCAAGACAAACATCATAATAAAATACCAATTTCTTTAGGGAAAATTCTAGTACAATAAAGAAACCAAGTGGATTTTATTGAAATTACTTCCAAAACCTATAAAAGTTAACAGATTAATCTACTTTCCATAAGTTTTGCTGCATCTTGGGTAGTTTTATAGGAGGACTGGAATTACATATTCTGTCATGCGACCACTGCACCTTTTAAAATGTTATGAATATCTT
Organism: Geospiza fortis; assembly: GCF_000277835.1. Taxonomy (NCBI): domain Eukaryota; kingdom Metazoa; phylum Chordata; class Aves; order Passeriformes; family Thraupidae; genus Geospiza; species Geospiza fortis. The sequence continues at coordinate 1,097,134 of NW_005054297.1, read as the reverse complement.
GTCACTTGATTATGGCCAGAAGAGCCAAACCTCAGAAGCCCAGCAAGGGAGTGGCTGAGTGGCCATGCCCTGCAGGTCAGGGCTCCCCTGTGACCCTGTGAGAGCAGTGCTGGACTGGCCCACACCAGCACCCTCTGTGCTACAAGCAGTAGGAGAAGCAGAGTGAAGCAGAGCACCAGGGTGACCCCTCAGGTGCATTCAGGGGCTCTCACAGGAGGAGATGCACAGCACAGGGCATGGGGCACGAGAGCACCCTCTCTGCCCCCAAAATGGCAGACCCTGCAGAAAGTATGCAAAGAACAACCATAAAGAATGATATTAACCTTCAAGAGCAAACAATTGCCACCCCCAACCAGTCCCAAACTAAATATTTTCAGGCAAATCTATACTAAAAGTGAATAAAATCTGACCACTGCAGGCAGCTGTCAGACACTCTAAATAATGAGATTTTGTTATAGGCATTTCTTAATGCAGAGCAGCAGTAGCAATGAATATGCTGGGACAATGCAGGGGTTTTTATTCTCTTTCTGTGGAAGAAAATAAATGGGGAACTTCATATATTCATTGGCTCCAAAACCAAAGCAAAATAATCACAACCACACAGCAAAACCCATTGCACAAACAAGTTGTATAACTTCTTTTGAGTGCTTGATTAAATATTCTCCTAAAATATGTACTTTACTTTTGCCATAAACACATGAAGGCATGCCAAATTTACCACATTCCCTAATAAATTATTCATTTTCTCCTTTCTAAAAAACCACATCTTCTTTCAGAATTCATTTTATCTAACTTCAGTCAGCAGCCATCTTGCTATGCCTTTCTCAGCTAGACTGGGAAATCCTCACCATGAGCCTTGGTGAAGAACCCTGTGGCATCTTTGTTATCCCATAAGCACCCTTCCTTCAAGCCCATCTCTCAACTTCCCTTTGATAAGAACTGAACATATTTGCAGCCCTTCTTTGCTTCCCAGCCCTTGGGGTCGTGCCCTTTACATCATATTCCTCTCTTGTATAACTCTCTTATTTGCGCTGCAAGCTTCATTAACAAGGAGCTTCCCAAACACACCATCAGTGTGCTTTGTCCAGTAAAACTCTCATGGAAAATCAGCTGTTAAACACTGACATACAACTTTCTGCTGTGTCTCCCCTGCCCTCCAAAATGCCATGAGAACAAGAGACTTTTCACAGCAATTTCAGTACTGGGTGTAGTACTGTTTTTAACCTCACTCTGTGAGCTCTTGGTGCCCTGGAACTCCCCTTAAAGTATTTTGGGAGACACAAACCATCACTTTAACCAGTTCAATTCCCTCCTCCTTTTTTCCCAACCATGCTTCCCACCAGCATGGTGCTGGTGAGCCTTGTCCATGAGGCTGGACAGGTACTGCCCTTCCCATACCCACCTCCCTCCAATTCCCAGTGGCTTCCTTCATCTGGCCACAAATATTTGTATTTTCCTTTAAAATCTATGTTGTTTCTTTCTTTTTTCACAGTGAAAAGAGAATACAGTTTATTAGTTGGATCCTGTGGGGTTTTCTCAATATTACTGGAAGAAGCCAATATTTTGCTGACTAAAGGAAATTTATAAACAGCCAATTTCTAAATGAAACAGATGGCTTATTAAAAATGAGCAGTCACTTCTTTGGCACAGAAAAACGGTTTTAATTATTTTTGTATTATAATATTACTGGTTTTGTTTATGTTAGAAATAAGAAGAGTGACAGTTATCACAGTCCCACCATGTTAAGCAACAAATAAAAAAATAAATCATGTGGTTTTGTTACAAATTGCAAATATCCTGTTACCTTTACTTATATGTATGTATGCATGCATTTGGTTTGTGGGGCAAGTTTCTGGTAATGGAAGGTGGGGCCATCTCTGTGAAGCTGCTATAATATTTTCCCCATGTCCAGCAGAGCCAATGCCAGCTGGCTCTAAGACGGACCCACCACCAGCCAAGGCCCAGCCAGTCAGAGATGGGGATTGCACCTCTGGGATAACATTTTTAAGAAGAAAATAAAGTTATTCTGCAGAAGTAATGGCAGCCAGAGAAGAGAGGAGTGAGAATATGTGAGAGGAGCAGCAGACACCAAGGCCAGTGCAAGAGGAGAGGCAGGAGGTGCTCCAGGTGCCAGAGCAGAGGTTCCCCTGCAGCCCTGGTGCAGCCCATGGTGAGGCAGCTGTGCCCCATGGAGGTGAGGGTAATTGGTGAATGATCTCTCCCTGCCCTTATCTCAACTTCTGAACCTTTCACTGTATTTTCTCTCCCCTGTCCACTTGAGGAGTGGCTTTGGTGGCCATCCAGCATCCAGCCAGGGCCAAATCACCGTGATGTATGAAAAATATCAAGCTGGTACTGAATTTAAGATCAATTTTTATTTATTGTCAAACATCCCCAAACTTGATTCAGACCTGCTATACAGAAAATTCACTGTAGTGGATTCTGAAGTCTGTAGTGGATTCTGAAGTGTCCATGCAATGGTGTCATTTCTTCACCCAGTTCAGGGTTAGATCTCTCACACACATTGAGGATAATCTACATTAGCTTTTTTTTTTCTTGCAAAGTGAAAAAAACTCAATCAAATACAAGACAGTCCTAACTTTGCAAGTGCAGAAGTGAATAAAGACCATTTTCTTGCAGTGTTGGACAAAAATCTGAAGGAATTTCTTGCACTCTTGTATCAAAACTCTCCAAGAAAAGTTTCACACAAACTTCAGACATATCTGCATGGACATATGTTATCTTATTAGAAGACTGGAAACATCACACTAGTCTAGTCACATGCCCAATATTTCCTAAGAGATGAAAACAAATTAAAAGGCAAGCTGGCCTATTCTTCATACAAAGACTGTGGCTGTTCATATGAACTAAACTTCTCAGCTAAATCCTGAAACCAGTGATATTTCCTTTTCCAATCAGTGTGCTGTATGAAACAAGCAGCTTGGAATATATTTGTTTGAACCTGAAGAATATTACTCTCTGAAAATACCAATAAACCTAAAGAATATTAACACCTTTATATCTGGATGAAAGCTATAATAATTCAACATTTGAAATCACTATTTGGATTTTCTTCACAGATACAAAGTAATTGAGCTCTAGAATTATGTTCACCAGAAAAAGGGGGTCACTGCAAAACCTGTGTACACACCAGCAAACTAGCATTTTTATGGCCAAGGATTTGCACATTTGTTGATTATCTACTCTGTGCAGCTTCCAGAAACTTTAATCAAGAACTAACCATGGCAAAGGAAAGTTAGTCACAAGCACACACCCATAATAGTTAGCTTCTCAATCTTCCTAAGTTAGCCCACACTGGACTCTGCTAAAACAAAGTTGCTGACACCATCATGACATATTGCTATATATAAGCTAAGTCTGAGGATTTCAAAAGATTTTCAAAGAAAGTAACCTCCTGACTTTCTACAACTGGGTCTTTGTGCGTTGATTCTATGAATAATGAATTTGCAGTAATTTCATTTAGAAAGAAGCAGAGGAAAAGGTCACTTCAAACATGGGAAATTAGGCAATGTGATTCTATCAGAAGTCATATTGAAAGGATCTGTTTCTTAAAAAAAAAAAAAGAAAAACTGAAGAGCAGCTAAATATATTAATCTTGTTCCACAGATGTTTGATAGAAAAGGATGCATGAAAGAAATCTCCAGCCCCTACCAGAAACACTTCCACATCCAGGCTGTGACTCAACTGAACACAGAAAACCCACAAACATATGCTGCACTCTTCTTCAGCTGTTGCCTCCCTTCAGTAGGATATTGCATGTAGGGAGCACTGCAGCTGCTCAGTGCCCCACTGGGGGAAGCAGCACCAGCTCTCGCTGCTGCAGGATTTGGTCCACAATACTGAAGACGCCATGGCTTTTTCTTGCCACCTTTCCCAAGCAGTAGCAGAACAGTACAGTGAAGCAGAGTACCAGAAGTCCTGACACATCACAAGTACAGGGATTAGATTTTTGAAATGCCTTTACCCAGCAGGACAGCAACTGAGGGCATTTTTAATATCCATGTTTTATCAGATCATCCTCTGTAACCAACAGTAGTTTTAGACACTGATGTGTGGCAGCACATCCTTTAGTAGCTGGCCTCTCCTGTGATAAAACACACTATTTTCTATCTTGTAGCTTCTCTTCACCCTAAAAGGTTGTCATTCATGCATTGGTCATACTGGGTAACATTTATCTGCAGTAACAGTGATTGATACTTTTAAGTCTTAAATTATTAGCAGTGAGGCAAGCATCTAATTGCTGTACTTGGTCTAAAACCAGAAATAATATCCAGTCTGAGTTGAATTAAAAGCCAGACAGTGACAAAACCAAGAGGATTTGTGTGTGTGACAGTGCACTTGATTTATTGCTTCAGATTGCAGGCAGTGAAAGGCAGTGTCAGTACTCATTTTCAGGTGACAAAAAGATATAAAGAGGTTATTATAAGGACTCCGACAAATTTCTGCAGGTCTGATCTGGGAGAAGATAATAATGCCAGGTACTACGCAGCGATGGAGCAGAAACACAAGAGACTGAGAATAACTGCACTTGCAGGAGCTTCCCAGAAAGCACCTGAGGGCTTCAGCCCCTGAGAACTGTACACATCCAAAATACAGATTTTCAAAGCTTTTATCTAGTCCTGAGGCATTTCAGCTGCAAACAAATAGTAAAGTCCCCAGGGCATGTTCTATTTTGCTTCTAGGTGAAAAGCTGTGCTCAGAAATGAAGAGCTCAGCACTGAGCTCACGCCTAATTCCCAGCAGGACTGGCACAGTAAGGTCCCTGGTCTGTCTCCATGGTTCAGCCCCACAAGGCCACACATCCTGGCAAAATGTATCCCGAACACAGCAGAGAGCACACCCTTTGGATCATTCACAGGGGCTGTCAAGAGAAATGCACTCAAATCCCTGATGCTTACACAGTCCATTTCTCAGAGCAGGACCATCCAGCCCCTGGATACCCAGAGGTGAGTCACTGGCAATGAAAATAAAACCTTAGCAGAGTCACATATTTCACACTTGTTTCTTTCATGCTTTCAGTTTGCCACTGAGCAAACACAGTCAGTCAGGGTGGGCTTCACCTTCTCTCATTTCTACTGCCTGAAAGTTAAATGCCTATTCAAGGAGATGCTGCTAACACAAGGAGAGACACTTGCAAGGAACAATTTATCCCGTGCTTCTTGGACAATCACCTTAGGTCAGACAGTTCACTGTCTGGAGGAGTCTCTCCTAGGGATTTGGGACATGTCTGTTCAGCAGCACAGTGCAATCCATGGTGTCATGCAGTCCAGGTCACTTTGTCATCAGCCCAGAGGAATCCTGGGGCTCTCCCCGCCTGAACACAGGCTGAGGTTTTCATGCAGGAACAGCCAGGACATGCAGGGGACAGGAAGAATTCTGGGTTTACCCTCAGATGTAGATGGATTGCAGCTGGAGTAGACATCTGAGGATGAGCAACATGGAGTGTATAGCTGTACTACATATTGTAGTATAAACACAGCCTGTGTTCATAGCTTAGGTGAGGACCCTTTTAGCCAGAGAAGTAGGAGGCATAAATCCAGAATTTAATGATACATACCTTAATGATACTTTTAATGGCCCTTATGAAACAAATAACACCAGAATGAAACATGAACACGTTCTTTCTCACTATCTTTCAGACTGGATGCCAATGTCAAATACATTTTAATGCTAATTACATTTTTTCTTTAATTTAATATATTACAGTAGATTTTGTACACATATGGGGCTGGATTTGAAATAACTGTGTCAAAAATAAATATTCATTTAAATTTCACTTAAATGAGAGAAATACATTTTAAAAATCTGATCATATTTGGTCAAACTTTCCAACTAGAATTGGCCAGGTCAGCAATTAAAAGAAGCTCTTTTCCCATTCTGTTTTACTGTCTTCTAAAGATAAGGTCTTAACTGGGGTTACTTTTCAGAACAATGAGATTAAATTATGCTCAAGTTAGAAGTAAGCACAAGCTGCCTTCAACTACATGCCATGGTATAACATGGTAGCATTTAACATTGCAGCATTGAGATACTTCTCAGCAGCTCTTTGCCATGATTAAGTCTTCGACACTGGGATATCCTGATGCTTTGGGGAGCCTGCACAAAAGGAAGAGTATTTTGCAAATTATATTTTTACTGAGCATATAGGTGGACTAGAGGAAGACTAGGATACTAAGCAAGTGCACTTATTCTCGGGTTGTCACAGGTCTCTTTTGAATAGCCTCAAGTTTTTGCCGGATTTATGAGCTTAGGCATGGAGCTACCTGCTTAACACAGAGTAGATGAGAGAAGAGACATGAACCATCAAAAAGCATTATTTTCACTTAGAAATCCTTGCTAAAGAAAATGCTACTGGAATAGCTATATTGCTGCAAAACAGGTATTTAATAACCTGCTTTGCATTATAAGCATGTAAGATAAAAAAATGGATGTCTGACATGAAAGAAACATTGAAATATAGGCTGAAAAACAGTCTATTGCAAGCAAATTAAAAAAAACTCCTCCTGGAACTGTCTTCTGTGATCCAAGTTTACCTTAGCAAAACAAGTTATGACTTTCATGGCGTCTTAGAGAGCTGAAGTATTTGTGGAACTCTGTAATCCAGCCAATTTCATAGGTACAATGAGTTCTTGATCTCAGATAACCTCCATGTCAATGTCAACCAAAACACTTTCCTAGCAAACTTTTACCTAACAGAACCTATAGGAATTTCATACCAGGTTAGTCAACAGAATGAATTTTTCAGTTACTACCAATGTTTTCCTTTTGAGGAAAAATGGGAAGCAGTGGGAGACTTTCTCCCTTATTTCTGCCCTTTTCTTGATTATTTGGGGGGGCTGGTGACACTGTGGGGGAGCTGTACAGAGATGCCTAACCATTAATGAACAGAAGTGCCACTTGCTGTGGGGAAAAAAAAAAGGAACATAATCATAAGTACCTAGGATATTCAGTCAGAAGTGGTAGTTGTAGCTAAGTGGAAATCCTGGAGAAATTCAAAATTTCTGCTGCATGGATTGGCTCTACAGTGTCTGGATATCTGCACAGAGAGCTCAACACTTTTTGGCTTTGTGGTTTATATGCAGTGTCTTTGCTGGACATTGTGCACACATGCCTGGATCACAGTGTTACTGTGCTCTACACAAGGTGTAAAACCTCTCCTATTAGCAATAACCACGGTGTGCATGCTACATGGCACATACACACACATCCTTGCCCAGGAAAAATAGAGAAGCTCAGCTGCTATGGAAGTCAGCCCCTTAGAAAATACTGACTTTGAAACAATCACATAGGAATACAATTGGTTCTAGGACTTAAGAAAATAAACAAAATAGGTTTACCTGCTGCCATTGCAGTTTTGCGATAACATTTTCTCTTGTGGGGATGCGACCAGGAAACAGTGCTGTAGGCTGGTACCTGGACTGGCCCCAATGTCAGTTCATCTCTTGGGACTTTTGTCTGGCATATGCTGCATGAAAAAATATAGTTTTGTACCATCTAGCTGCAGCACATGCTGCTGTGGGCTCAGTGGAGTGGTTCTGATTTACTGTGTCTGGCCAGTGAACAGTACACTGAGCCGGGCAAGGCTCTGCAGCCAGGCGAGGAGCGGGACAGACAGGAACCTGGTGAGGCAGATCATTCTCAACAATAGTCTCTAATGCAGAATGAAGTGGCAGAAACAGTACATTATGGACATTATCATCATTATCTCTTGCTACCTCTAATAGGTTCTTATATCATTTTGCTCATTTTTATAGCTTGCTGGCTCAGAACCGACATTCTTCGTAATTCACTGGAAGAAATGCTTGATTTCAGCTCCTCTTGTTCTAACCATACACACAAAGGATGAAATAGGGATGTGTCTGCTGGAGTAGATCAACCCTTTCTTGCATAATTCGAACTAAGAAATTTCTAAAGTGTGGTATTGTTTACATAAAAAGGGATAAAGGAATATTCCTTTTACATTTCTTTTGGGCTAGCCTTTTTTTAAAATTTCTTTCTGTTGATTAAAAACCAACAGAAAGGAGAAAACTAGGCAAAGCGTGGTCCTCATGAAGCTGCAAAGAGGGATTCAGAAGGAAAAAATCTCAGAAGATTATGTAAAATGGTTACACAAATTCCTGAACTACTATCTGTAGGATTTTCCCAGAAGACAACTGATAGTCTGCCTCTTTCAAACTGCCTTAGGACATGAAAGAGAATGATACCTCATTACAGAAATGTCATAAGTTGTTCCAGCATTTTTATCATCTGAATATGAAAGCTCTTCTATGAGATGGCTAACAACAGGTTAGTGTTATGATAGAAACTCCTCTGGAAATACAAAATAATTTAAAATCATCACTATCCCACGGTGGTGCCAAGAGCCAGCATGGGGGCAGCTCTGGAGACTCCTTCTTCAGCAGTTTATTGTTTTTCCCATGTATCTGCAGACACAAGCAGTGCCCTGGGTTTCTGCACGACCTGCAGGGGTTCACACCCCAAGGAGAAGGCTCAGGGAAAGCAGGGAGATCCCAGCTTGGGGATGGAAGGAATGGAGGGAAAGGGGTATTGTAGAGCATGGGTGAGGGGAAGCAGAAGCACTGGGGTTGCAGAGTGGGAGCCAGGCTGGAAGAAACATAAGAGCAGAGAGGCATGGGTGTGCAGTCTTGAGGGAGGAAAGCCAAGTCTGGACACCTGGAGCAAACACAGGAGTTCAGTGGGAAAACAGGATTCTGCATGAAGTATCTGAGAGGTAGGAGGTTTGAGAAGAAAGAAAAGGAATCTGCTATGCCTACAGGAGAAAGCAGGGATACTGCCACCAGCAACATTCTGCTATGCAAAATAAAACAAAATTTACCTAGTGAGTGTCATTACTGAAAGAGGCAGTTTTGAGTGTCACATCCACTGATGTCTCAAACTATTCAGTCTTTATTAACCTACCCACACTTATTTCTTTTTGTACCCCAGTCATACTGGTATTTCTGAGCATTCTGTTGGGCCTGTCCTTATACTCAATAAGTATTCTTCAAACATATTGTTTGCTCTGTTGTGGGAAAAGAAACAACTCGCTGAGAAATGGAGCTGAGTTTTCTGTCTTGTTTCCTCTGTATTCTTTTCTAGACTGCATCACTCTCTTATTTTCTTTTTTTAAGTACAGCCAATTCTTTACAGTCTCCTACCCTTAGCAATTTTTCTTATGCTCTTTATTACAGACAGCATTCTTTGCTATGTCCTTCTAGTCTTATTTACAGCTGGGCTGAGCCAGTGTTGCTCCAACTGTTCTAGCTGAGGTCCTGGGTGACATGGCAGACAGTAGTCACACACCCCTGAAATACCACATACACATACATGTGTATGTGCTCAGTGTTTGGTTTTGGTAGGAGTTTATAATCATCTGTACATCTGACCATGCCTCTTAGACAAGTACAAAGACTTGCACTTAAGGAAGAAGACAGTAGGTTTGGGATTAGCCTCATCTGCTGTGGGTGCTTGGTCTAATCTTAGGCTGCCAAGAAACCTCTATTCTCAACACAGACAGCATCACCTTTATCTGTAGGAAGTTCTGTTTCACTGGCAACGCAGAAACCTTGTCCTTATCACAAAGCTTTTGTTAGCTGTGTGTAAACTGAACCCCGGCCATCAGAGGTCAGAAGCATGAGGTTCCAAAGCCTTGAATTTTGTTTGGACTTCTGCAGGTTGGTTTGGGGAAGAGAAAAGATATTCTGTTGTGTGGGTTCATGTTGTTTTCTGCAATGTGCCAGCCCTCTCCACACTTCCTATATATTTATCAGAGATAACATCCTGCTACACAGTGCTTCTTTTATTCTGGGGTTCCTGTATGCAGTGAAACAAGCAGTAGCAAGGAAGCACAGATACATCTGCCAAATACTGTTTTCTTCTTCAGGTTCTGGAAAATTTTTATATTAGATGAACAAATATAGATGTGATTATTACTTTAAGACCTTTTATTTCATTTGAGAGCTGGAAATCTGTGTAAGAATGTATTTAAGATCTGTAGTGGACTCCTTTTTTCTGCATATTTTGCAGAAAGAGGCAGTCAAAACTTCATTTTTTCCCTTTCAGTTCTCCCTATTAAAGTGAATGTTGAAAATTTGATTTTACATCTTGTTATTGACAATGCATTAAGGTCACACACCATTGGTAGTTTGCTCATGAATACCACATAACCAGTAGAAGCACATTTTTAAACTGGTGACTTCTCATACCACTGGAATTCTCTTCCAACACTGAAACAAATTTCTGATGAAAGGGAGGCACTTATGCAGTTGCTAGACAAGGGTTCACACCTGTACAAAGCAATGGACCTGTGTCTGTATATTTCTTCCAGATGCCAGTAAATGCACCAGCCCATGTGTATTTTTCTTGGAGTTACTGATATACTATTTTTTACAAATGAAAATATCTATGAATCCTGTCTGTAAATCAATCAGCTTTAATTTTTAGCCTCAACAGCAGTACAATGTGATAGATAAAATACCTTGCCAATCGAATTTCTTGATCACAGCTGACTGTCTTGGACAATGCTGTGAGAAGTAAGAAAACAAAGCATTCCTATTTCATAGTAATGCCATGGTTCTTTAATGACAGTGAGGATTGTTGCTGAGAGTCCTCTATAACACTGACTTCATACACCTCTATATTAGGATATATTTTTCAAGTCATGATTATCTAATCATGAATTCATTCAACAAGAACTTTGTCTTCACACAAAAAGATATAATATTATACAGTTTTAAATAAAATGTGGAACTGCAACCCTGTATTTTACATTTGCTTGCAGTGCCAGAATACACAGTTATGCTAGTTTTTCAGAGGAAAGACAAATTAAAAATGCATATTATGAAATGCATTTCATGTGAACAAATGTCATAATGGCACACAGTTGCGCCACTCAATTAAAGAATTAATTTAATATATTAAAATGAAACTACATAAATTACAACAGAGAAAACATTTGCAGAGTAGCAAATTCAGATTGTTATTACCCGCTGTCCTACAGAGATTGCCTAAAAACGAAGGATTCTATATTCTTGTTTTTCTACTTCAACTCACCATCCACCCCACTCATGGTTAGAAATCACGTTTAGTTTAAGATATACTGGTGTGGCAGATGTAGTTCACACAAGCCTGTGGATGAGCTGTAATGCAGAGTTGTTAAATCTTAGGAGCAACACTGCGCATTACAACCTCTGCATCACACAGCCCAGCGCCGAGACTGCGGGGATGCTGCAGGGTGAGGGTGCACCAAAGGTACAGCCCTCTTTAAAAGCCCTTCACTGCACTTCACTAATACAAATTACAGTGAGACAGAAAGGAAAAGATAGCACAGATTACCCTGTGCCACATTAACAAAATTTCCTACAGCCGTGGATTTTTAAATGGTAAGCAGAATCTGAAATCTGTCGTGCTTTTAAAAGATGAGAAAGGGCTAAAGCATCTGCACATATACAGCAGGTAGCTAATTTCAGTCTTTGTCCCTACATATATTTGTGAGAAACTAACATAATTATTAATAGCAGAATTCCCATTTTGAAAGCTTTTTCCAGCACAACAAAGTGTGTAATAACACTATCTCATGGACACTAAATGCACCTAGGACATGTGAAGAAGCTAGAGAAGTAGGAAAGCACACTGAGTTTAGCAGCTGTTTTCCTCAGCCTGGATCCCATTCAATCCATTAAATAAGGGCATAAATAGTTAAATAATAACACCTTCTGAAGGTGCTCAGCTTGCTCCAGGGTGACCCAGAACAGGCTATCTAGCCAATGGCCATTTACGCCTCCCTCCTGATCCACTTACTGAAATGTTTCTCCCCACTGATAAAGGCAGTAAAGCACGATTTTCCTTGCACCTGCTTTGGGGACTTGCACAGCTCTGTAGCCAGTTCAGCTACACAGGGGAAAGGCTATAAGAAACTTGGGTTTCATAGCTTAAATTTTTTAAGCATTCATTGGGGTCTGGTGAGATCAGAGCTCATCCTAAGAGAGAACGAGAGTGAACAATGGTAAGACTGAATGAGATATGAGTATTTAGGAAGAATAGACTTCGTCCTTACAAAGAGGAAATGATAGAAACTGCTTTCTGCTGGAAAAAAAAATGCACTGCATATGCAAAGCTGGAAGATGCCTAGGGGAAAAGACAAAGTTGATATCAGTGTGAGTGGCATCTTGGGGAAAACCCCAGCTGACAGAAGGAGGCTGCATAGAGGGAAGAGTGCTGGGAACTACTAGACGACTGACTGGCACATATGTGCTTTCTGGTGATTAAAATAAGCCATTTAAAAAGAGACCTGCCTGAAAAGCAAAAAAGTAAATTACATTATACTGGATGGAACAGCTACCAGATGGTCCAGTTACCAGCAGCTACTAGATTTTGGTTTTGTTTTTTTAAATGCACACATGCACTCACACGAGCAAACGCTCATGGGCCAAACTGGACTGTAAAAGCCATCTGGCACTGCCTGTGTAAGTTTACTACACTGTGAAACCTCATTCTCTCTGACATTATTTGTGGTTAGAAGACTAATTCCAGTTTCAGCCAGGCAACTAGACTACAATCTGGAGCATAAGAATCAGAGGGCAACAGAAACAAAGAGGGAGCCATAGGGTGGATTTTCAGCTGTGAAGAAGCAAGTTCCAAAATGAAAATGAACTTTATTCTCTCAGTTCCTAAAATGAGTAATGGATGGCAAAAAGAAAATTTGCTCCATTCTTTGCTAAATCAAATACTGTAAACCACACATATACCCTTTTACACATGGCAGAGGTCCCTAATCTTTTTCTAAATAGGATTTGTACTTTTTACAGTCACCTACTGTCCATTAGGACATCACAGTATAGATGAGTTTCTATTCTCTATTTACTCATCTATACTTCCAGTTCAATTCCATTTCCCTGCTCTGGCATATTAAGGGGTCTGTAATCAAATCCAGGTATATCCTAAAAATAAAGAAGTATCTGCCACCATGCACAAATGACATTTGATATATCATCACAAGGCATTTATAAAATATGCTTATAGCACTCATCATCTTAACATCTCCTATGCAACTTTTTCCTAACTTTTAAGGATGATGTTTAACAATGAGTATTCCTAATGAATTTCATTCTGGTAGTAACTAGGAATTATTTTATAAAACAATCAAAGCAATAAGAAAAAGTTAAACATGTACCTATTGTTGCACTAGAGACAAAATCCTTGCCCTGAGATCCAATCTTGCAAATAACTCAATACAGTCAGAATTCAGCTTAGTTTCATTAAATACTCTCCTTGGCTATAATTTTTTATCGTAAAGAGAGAAAAAGAAACAAAGTGCAAACAACAAATTTCAGATCTACAAATATGCACCAACAATCAGTATAGAGCTAGTTTTCTACCATATTAAAAGCTACATCTGCATCATATGTGTTATGGGTACCTTCCCAGCTTCAATATTAATTAATACCAGTGCTTCAATATTGGTGCTAGACCGATGTCCATAGCCCAAGCTGAGGTTCAACACACAGTACAAACACAGCCCAAAGTAAATGCTTGGCCCCTGTTTACCTTTCAGTCCCCAAAATTCACTCAGGAAGCTGTGAATTGTGTGAACATGAAATATCTCTGATCTTCAGAGCATCCTGACAAAGCCTAAAGCACTGCAACCAATGGACAAGCTACTAACACTGCCACGTGGCCCACCTGTGAGGGCAGAGAGGCTCAGCCTTGTTGAATTCATCTACATAGACTTGCCCTTGCTGTACTTCACAAAGAAAATTCTAATAACCTAAATTGTGGCTGAGCACATTTGCACAGGCACTGGATGTCATTCAGTTTGTTTCCAATATTCTGAGATGGCAGTTTAGAACTCTGAATTAGGAGGTTATAAAATTTATGAGTCTTCAATATAAGAAGAAAAATGCTTGTGAAGGAGGTAATGGAAGCTTCAAGCTCCCCCCTGTAAGTCTACTAACTCTTAGCAACCAATTCAACCCAAAATGTTCCTAGGAGAGTAGCAAGTCAGATAAAATGCTATAAAAAGCCAATTATCACTATATAACTCATTCTTAAATAAATTCAAGTTACAGATAATGCTCTGGTCACAAAAGATGACACCTGCCATGCTTCTTAGCCATTTTCTCCTCAGAAACACTCTAGAAAAGTAAAGCAAATAACTAATGTGAAAGCTAGGATAGCTCACTGGGATTTCCATAATCCCCTTTCTTCTCCTTCCCATCTTAAAAGCATTGTTTTCATGCTTGAAAACCTCTGCTGAGGAGGCTGATCCACAGAGCTTCAACCCAGTTCTCTCCAGAGGTCAGGGTGGGCTCAGTCCCACGTCTGATTATTGTCTATATTTTAGAGCTGAGATATCAGCTATATATAATAGACTAACATTAAAAAGAAGAAATATCAATATTTTGATTACAGCAATTTGATTATAGTCAGGCTGTAGGTATTTCATTTTACAGCACTGGAAGTACTAAGCTTTCATTATGATAATTCTGTAGAATTTAGAGAGAAAGACCTATTCCCCAAGGATCTGTGAATCTCTTCACCAAATGTTAGAGCCGGCCTCTGAATTCTAAAACTTGAAACCCACTAAGTCTTCACATGTACTTATGATGCCTTTAATGGAATTTCACTGATGGAGGATAGCTCTTCAAACTTCTTGTTGTAGGACCAGAAGATGACAAAGGTATTCTTTGCTTGAACTCCTGAGAAGCTGTGTACAAAAATGTTCATGAGTCAGACTGGAATTTCTCAGCCCTCTCCCAGTCCCACCACAAACAAAAACTGGGCTGGAGGTCTCACTTCCTCAACCCCTCTCACTTAAAAAATACTGTTTGCAGCAGATTTGGTGTATTTTAATGATTTCTGGTTTGTTTGTGCTCATTTTCTGATCACATAAACTAAGAGATATTCCTTTGGATTATTAAGTTTTTGACAAAACTAATCCTTTTGGTGCACTGATAATCTCTTAGGTAAGCCCCAAAAGATCAGACCTGAGCACATTTTCCCAAGGAGGACACAATCAGATGTGCCATAGCACAGAATGCTCTGTTCCCGTGGTCCTGGAATCCCTGGTTACTCAATGCACAACCTCCTATTTAAAAGCAAATGCTCCCACTAAAAGAAAATACATACATCCACAGTTAACCTACCCTTCTGCAGGCACCTGCCTTGTCTTTTCTGCTTGCAGCTACATGCATTTTCTGGAGGGAAAAGAAAGAGTTAAAAGAAAAGCAGCCTAATCTCCACTCACACATTTGTCAACTTCCCCAAAATAGCTGCAGAATTTAAGCATAGTATGCCATTTTCCTCCCTGACAGGTTAATCCATTTATTATTCATCCATTTAATGAAAATACCATGTCTCCATGCTAAGAACAAAACAAAACTTCCAACAACACTGCTTCTCTTTAAATCGTATTAATAATCTTGCACAATTTGATTTGTCTTTGAATTCACTTTCATTTTTAACTCCAATTTAGAAGCAGGAAGCCTATTTCTTCAGATTTCATATTGCTGCCTCTAACCACATTTATGGAATGTTTTCTGCAAAATTATCAGCATTTCATTACCTGCTTCTGCAACAGCCATGTATCTACTGTGAAAAGGTCACCCAAAAGTTAATGAACCTCATGCTTATCCAAGCTGCTCTTCTCCAGTGGGACAGAAATTTTCATGAAACTCTGCAAGGCTCATCCTCCAAAGTTTCCTGAATATGCTCTAAAAAAAAGAATAGTTAGTAAGTCATGGAGTAAATCTGTCTCCTTTTCACAGGCTCCATTAAGCTTTCTGCAAAAACATGGGGCTCGAGTTCTCAATAGCGCTACTCCTAAAGGGAAGCTACAGCAGTGTTTTGAACCAGTCACAGAACTATTATGACCATGTACTACACAGAACAATCATACTCCTTTTCAGGATTTAATTCTTCTGCAGGATTCCGTCTTACCTGGAAGCACCTTTAATACAAAAATGTGGTGTTTTTTACAGATTAATCGTATTAGAAAACTGGTTTCGTGATCCATCCAGGTAGTATGCCTAGATCTTTCTAGCCCAGCTCCAGCCAACCAGCATGGTTCCCTGTGTTTCATTGATGAAGGGAAGAAACAGGAATGGCCCCATGAACAATATTTTATTATCTATCTGGTACTTCTTTCTCCAGTACTGATGACTGTTGCCACGGTCTCTGCCTTTCAGTTCCTTCAGGTAGCCTCTACTCCAGCAGCTCTCAATTCAAGACCATACCAAAAGTTTGCTTTTATCAAGGGGTGACATGAGAGAAGTGCAGCACAATCTATTATTTGTGAGCCTCTTTTGTTATACCTCACTGGCCTTTATTAGGTCCCAACACCAGAGAAAAACCTGTGGCCATTTACTGCATGTTTAGTTGGAGCTCACAATGCTCTGAAACATTTTTGTGGAGCCTGACACTGTCTCAAAAGTGAAACACTGCTGTGACTTAGATTTTTAATCCAATCTACTTCTTAGACAGAATATGTGTCTGAAAAAATTTCTGGGAAAAAAGATGATGAAAGGATGATGATGATGATGAGAATGATGATTATTAAATTTTTGGAAGACAATTTCTTGTACCGAGGATGACATTTAAAAGGAAAATACAAAATTAAGAAGAAAAAAATAAAACATAAAAGTCAAAGACAGTCGTTTTGGAATAGTTCTGCTTTGCATTACAGGCAAATTGCTCCAATAAGAAGAGGGATGTTTTGTCTTTTACTCTCAGAGGAAATGATTACAGCACTAAATGTCTGTAAGGAACTACAAATAGAACAAGACTTGAGTTTAAGGATTGTTAACTCAACTGAATGCAGATTCTGCTAGACTCTGTGGAGTCTGGATTTCATTCACTGATATCCAGAGTTTCTAGTTGAAGTGAACTGTGATTTCCACCTGCATTGGCCACTCAGTTCAAACAATGTCATTTGCAAATGAAACTATGTTGTCTAATGCTTTCAGCTCACATTTAGGAGTTTGTGTTTCCCAGCTAGATGAGGTTATGGAATTGAACAAAAGGTATGTTCTGATAAAAATCCAGATTAACAGCAGGAAAAAAATGTAATAGGGATAGATAGATAGATAGATAGATAGATAGATAGATAGATAGATAGATAGATAGATAGATAGATAGATAATTTTTTTAAGGGGGGAGGATGGAGACAGCTGAGTAAGTTTGTAGAAACTGCAAAAGCTTCTGGTGATGACTAGAAAAAGACTAGGCAAATCCAGAATATCTATAGGTCAAAAAAACCATGGTGTTTCTCATTGGCCCAGAAATAGTAACCTTGTCTATTATGTGTCCTACCAGTGCACCTCTCAGTTATTGGCTATTCTTGGATCCGGATAAAAGAAAAAAAATCCTTTCTCTATCTTGTCTTTGAAATGTCCAGATTTCAGCCTAGTACAAAAAAAGTAATGAATTTGGAGTGGAAAAATGGTTCCTTCTCCAGCTGCCTTACCAAATCCCAATCTCAGCCCTCGTGGAGGTCTCCCTGGGGTTTCCGCCAGGGTCGCCTATTTCATGGTTTTCCCAACAGTAATATGGGATAACAGCTCACAGAACAACTGAAGGTTAAGTGTTGTCTGAAGCAAAACTTGGAAATGACTGGCACTCACAGACGTCTTAGGGCCAGGACGCAGAGGCACAGCAAGGCTTGGCTAGGTTCAAGGCTTGAGGCATTGCAGAGGTCCATGTGCATGATCACAACAACTCAGGCTGGTAGGGAACTCCAGCAGGCTCCAGACCAACCTCCTTATCAAAGCTGGGTCAGCTGTGAGATCAGACCAGGGATTTAGCTGCCTGGGTCTTGAAAACCTCCAGGGACAGAGACTGTAGAACCACTCTAGCCAAAATGTTTATTTAAAATACATGTTGTTCAAGTGGTGCCTCAGAACAGCAGTTATGCCAGGGCTGAATATCCCACTGGTTTTAAGTCAGCAACCCTTCCTTCTTACCTGCCTTGACAGGAGTTGTCACCATGGAATCCAAGCGCTTCAAACAACTACCCAAGGAACAATACTGAAATTGCAAGGCAGCTCCCAGCACACCTATGAGAACTCAAGGACAACACAATACCCAGTGCATTTGCAGGCTGCCAAGGGCTAACAGGATATCCTTATTTCTCCCTAAACATGGGTGACCCTGCTCCTGCAGGAAACCTCAAGCTGCCTGCCTGTGGTGAAAGCCAGCAGCGCTTCCCAGGCTGCAGCTGATGCTCATTACTCATCACAAGCAGCACAACTGTAGGTGGAGCAATGAGACAGGTCATAAACAAAGCAGATGAGGCTCTTAAAAAAGCTACTCTCTTTGAGAAGTTACACTAGAAAATGTAATGAACTGCACTTTTTCCTTACCTGCTGCTGTAACTACAAACTGCATAAAGCTCTCACCTCAGTCTTTAACTGAACAAGAATAATGTTTCATACTCTGCTTTTGACCACCAGACAGAATGAATCTGTGCAGGTTCATTTGTTCAGGTAGACGGCATGCCTTAAGCATAATTATTTAACTGAACTGTAACATAATTTCCTAATAATCCTCATCAAATTTCCTCAAGCTGCCAGAATACAGACTGTATTTAAGTAGCAAATTCTAGGTATTAATAGTCCAGAGCAAATGGCAGTTAAACAATGAAAAACCTATTATTTCTTGATATTGCCAATAGACAAGCAATCACAGTATTTTACCTTGCTTATGTATCTCAGACAGAAAGGCTAAGATCAAAATACCTGTTGTGCAAAGACTTATACATATGTCTTTCCCAATTTCAAAGAGAAATTCAAATATTCCACAAAGTTAAAGCAAAAAAAAAAAATCAGTATTCAATCATTTTCATATGAAACTGTGACTCCTGTAACATTTTGGTATGCAAAAGAGGTCTCAGAATGGGGCAGGGAGAGGGAATGTCAGTACTGAAAGAACCTCAGAGCTGCTTTGCAACACTGTACTTACACAGCAGAGAGCTCAAGGACTTGCTGACCTTGGGTACAGTTACTGGCCAATTGTTCCTCGAGGAAAGGACATTACATTGCTTGGACCTAATAAGTGAGGCAAACACTTAACAACAGGCATGGAAAATACCTGCTTCTTTTTTTCTCATTCCATTACCTGTTTACAAGATTAATTTAAAATATTAATAAGTAACATTAAGTCTGGATGTTTGAACGTGAAGTTTATGAGGTCTGAGTACTGGCATATTAATTAATGTCTGTGGTTCACAGTAAAGGACATGATACATACAACTCAGTTTATATGGCTGAGTTTTGAATGGTGGGAGTTTCTGTCTGTAATTGAGAGCTGGGAATGGGAAAGGAACAACTATGACTTACAAAGCAACAGGCTTTCTAAGTTCTGCTTTTAGAAATACTTTGATGACTAGGTAAGCGTTCAAATGTTAAGAGAGGTTTGGAATGAGATCTCACCCCGCCGCCAGCCAGAGCAGAGGCAGCTCTGAACAGAGCTGGGGCTGGGGGGGCACAACTTTCCAAAGTTCTCACCGAAAGTAGAGATTGCCACCTCCTGGCCGAACCCAGGGCAGCGCCGGGGACTCGCAGAGACATCCAGGCTCGGTCGAAATTATATATGGGGACCTTATAAATGCTTCAACCACAGAGGCAAGCTTCAAACCAGAGCTCTTAAATACCAAAGATAATCACTGATGGATAATCCGGAGGAAATCAAGCTACATCAGCGCAGTGCCTCACACTTTAACAGGGGGACCAGGCAGCATTATGTTGTGCTAATTCCTTTCCATACTGTCAAGAAAGAACAAATGCCCAAGGAAATACTTGCTTTGTTTTCTTGCTGAAACAAAACAGTCTGTTTGAACAAGACATGCATTGTACACACTACTAGAAATATGTAAAAATATAAACCCTAAAATATAAATTTTTGTGTTCTTTTTTCTTTTTTATTTTCCGTTTCTGCCCCACCCTGATTTTGGATTTTTTTTGTTCAGGGTTGATTTGAAAGCAAAATGTCACATTTCTCCAACCTGAAAACGCAGCCTGATGTGCTCAGGGGCAACTGCAAGAGGCCTCTGGACACTGGACCTGGCCTCATTTGGCTCTGAGAACAGAGCCAAACCACACAAAGAAAGTTAAAGCACATCTGGAGAGTGATTACTTTCATATTGCCCCAAAAGACCTTGTGTGGACTAGTACCGTCATCAGCACCCAAGCTCTGCATTAAACCCCAGTGCAGGAACCATGGTGAACTCCAGCTGTCCTAGGGAGTCCCTCCCTTTCTCCCCCTGCTCAGGAGCAGCTGGAGAGCTGGAAGGGTCTGGGGGTGCTGCTGGCCAGCAGTGGCCCTGGGGCAAACCCCACCCTGGGTGCATCAAACACAGCACAACCAGACAGGCAAAACAGGTCACTGTCCTGCTGGGTAACACTGGAGGTCACTGTCCTGCTGTGCTCAGCTCTGTCCTGCTGTGCTCAGCCCTGGGGCGGCCTCACCTGAGCACAGTGTGCTGTGCTGGGCCCCACAAGTCAAGAAGGATGTTCAGGTCTCTGAATGCATCCAGAGGAGGGTAACAAAGCTGCTGACAGGGCTGGAAGGAATGTCCTGTGAGGAGTGGCTGAGGACTCTGGACTTGTCTAGTTTGGAGAAAAGGAGGCTGAAGGGTGACGTCATTGCTCTCTGCAGCTTCCTGAGGAGGGGAGATGGAGATGCTGATCTCTTCTCCATGGTATCCAGTGACAGGACATGTGGGAATGGCTCAAAGCTGGGCCAGGGGAGGTTCACATTGGACATTATCCAGCATTTCTTTACCAAGAAGGTGACCAAACACTGGAACAGGCTTCCCAGAGTGGTGGTGAATGCCAAAAGCCTGTCAGGGCTTAAACAGCCTTTGGACAGTGCCCTAAACAACATGTTTAAAAACTCTTGTTCAGCCCTGAACTGGTAAGACAGTTGGAGAAGAGGTTTTTTGTTGGTCCCTTCCAACTGCAGTATTCTATTCTGGTCTAGTCTATTTTATTCAAAACTGTATGTTAAGCAGAACTAGGAGCTCCCAAATTGCCAGAAAATAATTTATTATTGTGAAAAAATATGTTGTTGCAATAATGCTCAAACTGAAAAGAGCTTTTCTGTGCTGCAGGCACAAGCACATACACTGAACCTGCTGGTCTCTCACTGCTAACTTGTATTCATGACTTCTGAGCAAGTTACTTTGTAAGTACACTATTTCATACAGGTATGTATTGGCCATTCTGTCAACTACTGTCTTGCACTCTCCTTCCTAACCAACATATTATCACCCACTAAAGAAGCTGCTGAAGTTTGTCTCAGAGTTGCCATTTTGCAGCAAGTGGCACATAAATCCCAAACTGGCTATTATATGTGTTGTGGATGAGGCCATAAGAATTCTGCCTGCTTCAGACTCTTGCCAAAATGTGTAAGTCACACACCAACACACAAACAAAGTGATTTGCTGTAAAGGTGAATTTACGGCTGAGGAAAGTTGGAGGAGCTCAGTGGATTACTGCCTATCTCTTCTTACAGAGAACACGGGAACACTTTCCTCAACAACAAATTTAAGTTTTCTGGATATTGGAGGGAATGTGTCCCTTTGTATAAATGTTGGAGCGCTTCTTGCACTGAAGACAAGGTTCAAATATATGTAGCTATTGAGTTACACAGGTGTCCTCAAGAGAAGACTTTGACAAAGCATCTTGGAGAAGACATAAGGAGAAAAAACTAAGAGAACTGTCATCCTGCAAAAAAACATGTGGAGACCATTGCTATGGACTGAAGAAATGGAATTATATGGTTCTTTTTGGGAAATAAAGACACTAGATTGAAAAAAAACATCAACAGAACTAAGCCTGTACATCAACAGAAGAAATAAATATTGGCAATAAATAGACCTGCAGATACTTTTGGTAGAGATTGAAATAAACATCAACAGAACTAAGCCTGTACATCAGCAGAAGAAATAAATATTGGCAATAAATAGCCCTGCAAATACTTTTGTAGAGACAGTATTATGCCTGGACTGTCTAAAGTTTGTTACTTTAAGTCAAACTGCAGGAACTGTGAAAAGACGGTTAAATGGGAAAGCACAAGGAAATAAACAATTGGAAAGTTTTAATGAGTTTTGCAGTCCTTTAAAAAACGTGAAAGACCGCTGGAGATTTACAAATGAACAAAGGCAAGATAGAAAAGGAAATCGGGTGCATGTTAGCAGAGATAAGAGCAGCATGCAGCCAAATAGCAAGTACTTAAAGAAAATTTTCACCTTATTATGTTTAAACCTCCAAGAGAAACTTTGCTCTTTTACACTATCACAATATGAAGGCTAAAAGTAAAATTGTGCTTTGAGACTTTAAATAGATCATGACTCCCTAGCAATTTTAATTAGGATGCTTCTGTTTATACAAATGTGTCTTTGGGGAGCTCATATGAAGAATAGAATAAGCCTAGATGAATAAATGGAATAATTTTGGTATCCATAACTTAGGTTTCCTTTGTCTGCCCAGGAGCAAAAGGACCCAAAAATGCATAAAATTAATATTTCTAAATTAGCAAAATCCCTGTTCATTAAATACACTGTTTGAATTTTCCCAGCTTGCTCATATGCTAGTGCAAATAGACATCTTAAATAGCATTGCAAGTACACACAGAGCAGTATCTCAACAGAATGTAATTGTGAGAAGCAAATTCTAGCTGCAGTTAAACAGGAGTTTAAAAATATAGGGTGTGGGGGGAGAGAGAGGAAAAAAAAGAGGAAGGAAGGAAGGAAGGAAGGAAGGAAGGAAGGAAGGAAGGAAGGAAGGAAGGAAGGAAGGAAGGAAGGAAGGAAGGGTAAATTAAATTCCTAGACAGCAGGCTGTCTTTTCTATTTTGTGACAGGATGAGAATCTTGAGATTTTATAGAGGAAACAGATATTGGAGGCCCTTCCTTCCCTATTCACTCTGCCTGGTTTAATAGCAGAGGGGTAATCTATAATATACAATCCCAGGAGAATCTAGAAATACTTTCACCTGTCCCAGAGTTTTGGATTACTTGTCTAATAAATTATTTTAATCCTTCCCTCGGGCAAAGTGAGAAATTTGGCATATGGCAAATCTGTCCTTCCTTCCTCTGCTACATAAAGGTAAAATCTCTCTCTGATTTACATGCAGTACTCCACCACCACAACTAATGAAATAGTGTCAGGAAAAGTCAAGGCATAATCTAGTGCTACAGATGTTTTTCAGGAATGGTAGATTTCACAAACTTTCACTATTACCAGCTTTTATTGAGTTCTGAAAGTTCATGTATCTTTCTCCTGACTCCCTTTCTCTTTCAAGATACTTTATTGCAGGCTTGTGAAGTTCTGTTATGGTGCATAGGATTTTAGTTTATGGGGAGTGATCATATTTTTATAATCTTGTCTCTTCAGACTCTTCAACAAGAGGTAAATCACAATTTTGGCTAAAACAAGAATGTACAGAAAGACAAAATAAAATAAAATTAAAATAAAATAAATAAAATAAAATAATCCAAATTTTGCCAGGTAGATCTTTGTATCAGTTCTTAAATAAAACTGATATTAACAATCACTCAGTAATCAAAGTTGAAAAAAATACCTTCCAAGCTCATACCAGGAGAGGCACAAAACCAGGATATAGAGAGTTGTTCTATTCATATGAATAGGAAAATTTTGGAACAATCTAACAAACTGATTTGGAGGCAGCAGTCCTAAGATGCTCCTTTCCTCTTTAGCTTTCTCAATGGCTACACAGTGATGTTCTTGCTCCTTTTTATGTTAGAAATCAAGGAAGGAAGACTAAAGTATTCTTGTTTAATGTGGGTAATTGCTCATTCTGTCTCTGTGGAGGAAAAGTTGGAAGCTAGTACTTTTTTCATTAATGGACAGAAGTAAATACAATCAAAACTCTGGAAAATTTCAGACTGTTTTCTCACAAGAGAAATCAAACAGTCCTGGGAAAGGAATTCAGACTCATGGAGAGTCAAAGAAACAAATTTTCATCTATTCTCAATACCCAGAATGAGAAAACTGTCACCACTTTAGATCATTTCCTTTGATGCCAGCTGCCCTGGCAGGACTAGAATATTTTGTTATCAGTGATAAACACTGCAAAACGTCCCACTGTGTGTATCACCTGAGGGTAGCAGAGCATTCTGAGGTCCAGGGAGAGTTGTCCTCATGTCTCAGGTTAGACACCTCAGTTACCAGCCTCTGAACCTGGCACACACGTTTTCAGCAAGCCAAAAACCACCTTGTCCCCCTGCAGCATGCAGAAGCATTCCCTTCCCTCTACCAAAGCACCTACATTTCTAATGCCAAAATAAATCTACTGAAGTGCAATGCTGCACTCCTAAGAATTCCTTTTACTAAACAAGCTCTATGACATTAACAAAGCCAGTCAGGTGATGATCACTAACACACAGCAATAAAGAGGACAGGACAAAATCTATAAAGGACCTGTTTGTGATACCCAAGGCACAGAAAAGGCTGCACATAGAGCACTCCTGCCTCTCCTCATAGAAGGGGCTACAGCCAAGCCAGCTGGATCCAGCAGCTCTGTGACAGCAGAGCTGTTTCAGCCACCCATCTCCCTTCCAGCCAGCATATACATAAAACAGGAAAAAAAGGCTCTTGCAAAGTTGTCTTCTTCCTTTACAGCCTCACTAGCTCCTTTTTACTGAGCAAAAAATGTATTTTTACTAATCCCATTGCTGAAGCAAACATGACACTTCTCCATTTCAGGAAGGTTTAAAAGCTAAAATCCTAAGACATTCAGGAAAATAAATTTTAAAAATGCTCTCTTCCTACTGTACAATCAAAATTGGGATGCGAGAATGCTGGGGCTTAGCATTGGTAATACTGTTAATACTTTTTCTTGACTTTCCATTCTCTTCTGATTAAACAAATTAAATAGGAAACCCTGCATTTCTCACACTCCCCAGCGTGAGTCTGGGATTGTTTCCCCTTGTCTGACTCCTATATCAGTTCCTATTCAGAAAGCAGCTGGTCTCTGAATAGATTCAGAGCTGGTTATCTCCACACACAATATATCATAGTCGATCCAGGCTTCAATTATTTTTTTTTCCCCAGGAAACAATTATTTCACTATTTGTCAGTCTTTCTCCAACCCCTGCCCCATAACTTTTGAAACGGTTGGCCAATTTTAATGAAACCTGGCAAAAAAGCACAAATCTTAAAGACATTAAATTCATATCATCTTTCTGCAAATCAATAGGTGAGAAGGAAAGATTTTGAGAAAGCATTATTATTTCTGCTGTTTCACTAAAGATTTTTTTTCCTCACGTTTTCCACATTCTTCAGAACAATTCCCAAGGGCTGTCCTTGAAGTGCAGTAGCTTGGGGGCACTCTGGGTAGGCAGTAAATCTCAACTTCCATTCAGACACTCCACGTGGATTTACAGTGGTGTCAGCCTCAGGTGGGCAACACACTCCTTTCTCTCTGCCCCCGTGACAGAGAGACAAGCAAGGATGCCAGGCCTGTGCTGGGGTATCCAGTGAGACCTGCAGCAGACTGGCAATGGGTGCACCTCAACAGCACCTGAGCCACCGCCTCTATTTGCAGCCAGAGCCAGCAGGGTGGGGTTTCACTACAGCACCTTCACACCAGCTCCTTCTACACACCCACCTTTCCAGTGACTTCAGACAGCATTCTCTTTGTGCTCAGCAGTACCAGGAACCAAGCATGGGAGGCAGTCAACAGCAACAAAACGACCCAGCTCCTTCCCTGCCTCCACCCCACCTCTCCTGAAAGAATGCTGTTGATATGTGACTCACCATTCCTACTCCTCCAGACCTTTGGCACCCCCAACACAAGAGAACAAGACAAAAGCCCAAATTATTATTTTTTTATTTTTGTTATTTTCCTATAACACTTGAAAAAATTTCCACAGAAAATACTATTTTTGCACTAGATACAATTACTCTCATTTTTACTTGAGGATTACAACCAAGGTTGCAGAAATGATGGCATGAGCAGTTTTGAGTGAGCACCCTATTATTTAGTAGCAGAGTCCTGCTTTGATCCATCTCCCTGCTGACTTCAATGGAACTACACCAGGTATAAATTAAAGCAAAATTCAGTCCATCAGCTCTACTTTTAAGCTTCATGCATTCCATTTAAGCAATGCCTCCACCTTGATTTCACCTTGCTGTAGTCAGCAAAGAATGCTGATATAAATGTGTCATGCTTTTGTGTATCCACTCACTCTGCTTTCATGTTTAAGCTGTACCATTTTACCTTATCATT
>NW_005054297.1:1066723-1070848 GCF_000277835.1 Geospiza fortis | reverse complement strand
GAGTGTAGAAAAAATGTAAAATCTCTTGTGCTCTCTCTGGAGAACAAGCTTCCATTAAATTTTCTCTGTCTCCCTGTACACAAATAGCAAAAATATGTATTTTCCAGTCAAAAACAAACACCAAAGTAAAAACTCTATTAAAAGGAGCACAGTAACTCCTTCTAACATTTTTCTCCAGAATGGAGAAATAAAGTGGCACTTCTCCAGCATGCAGGAACCTTCATTTCAAAAAAGGAAAAAAAAAAAAGGCAAGGGAAAAAAAGAAAAAAAAAAAAAGATATGCTGAGATCATCAATCACATTAGCAGGAATTAGATGTCCGACTCCCTAGATTCCAATAACAATCCAAACAATATTACATCCATTAGTCAGTGTTTGCTTGTGAAGAGGTAAGAAAGCTGTAGTGTGCCTGTCCCCTCTCTCATTGCCATGAACGTGAGCAGCACAAACATTGTATCACCAGTCACAGCCATGGCCACACAGATGGGCTTTCATCCCACAGGCAGGTCAAGGCTCCATCTGCTCCTGAAGATTCCTTTCTTGGTTACAACAACAACAACAACAACAAAACACCCACAAAAAATCATGTAACACTGTGTATTAAAGTTATTTGTGACAGTAATATTTTTTTGCTCTCGAATGTCACCCTCTAAACAGGCTCTATTCATCTCACAAAACTTGGGCATCCAGAAACTCAATTTCTTGGCATTGACAGAGACATAAAATAAGAAAAATAGAGAAGAGGCATAGCTGTACCTTCAAAATAATGTACTTTAAAAAGCATTATGTGCAAGTTTGGTGTCACCCTGAAGTTCTGAAATTGGAAAAAATAATCCTAACTTTTCAGATAAAGTTATACTCAGATCTGTAACTTTAAATGCTTCTACCATGTTAAGCTGCATAAAATAAAATGAGTTAATGTTTCTGTATATCAATAAAAAGTATTACAAAATGCAGGTTGATGAAATGTGACTTAGAAGACTTCTCAACTTCTCAAACTTTAATCAGACAATCTTCTCAGCAAATACAACCAGTTATATTAGCTACTGAACATGAAACTCCAGTATTTTTACAAAGCACTTCAGTCTATCTATTTAACTTGCCAATTTGAAGAGCCACCAAATGTCCATCTCTGCTGAACTTAAGCATCACTGACAACAATTATCCTGCTCTCCCTGCTTGGAGAACCAAGGTCTCATGGTAGTTTTAGTTTTGCTTAAGGAATCTCTTTAGAAGTGACCAAAAAGTTTTAGAGGTGTCAGTGCAAGGTCATGACAGCCTATTCCAAATAAAAGATTTCCTTTCGTCACTTTAAAATGTGTTGTCTAGTCACCGTTTCCATTTCTGCACTTGCCAAAGGCTTGCCTGTGGAAAACACATAGGACAGGCAGCCTCCCATTGAAGCAAAATACATTCACTGTTCTACAGATAATTCACTTAAGCCACAAGCTTCACTTAAGCCACAAGCTTCACATTTTACACAGGGCCTACTTGCCAGCCAAATAAAAGATATATATACCTGTTTGAATAAATAAAAACATGACTGGCACCTGGAAGGAAACATTGTTACAAAGCCAAAAAGAGCACTTCAAGCATGCAGTCTTAAACAACAGTTTATCTAAATGCTTTTATTTACATACCAAAAAAAAGGATGGCAGAATCATATCCTCCATTTATTGCAGTCCAATAACATTTTATCTACTGCAGCTATTTCCATGTAAGGATATGGATATCGCTGCAGTCACATCACAGCTGAAGGTACAGTCCGTGCCTTGGCTACATTTCGGTCTTGCAACTACAGCATTTCATGCTGCAGCTCAGCTGAGGCCACATATGCTGTTATTGATGAAGCATAAAACCTCAGCAATGCTGGCACCATTCCTCTGCTGCTCCAAAGCAGTGGACTAGATTGTGATTACTAGTGCTGCTCCTAGGCATAATTTTGCCTTTTTTTTTTTAGAAAAATCCCGTAACAGGAAGCACCAGAAAATCAGAGGCTTTCTCTAACTAGAGACAATCATAAAAGTATACTGTTTATGCACAGGGAGAAACAAAAATGAAATATGCATCAGGCAATGCACATTCATATAACAAATCAATTCAGCATCCACAGTTCTGGGGTTTATCATGCCATAATAAACAACAGACCAATAAGCTACACACTAAAAGATAATAAACCTCAGAGATGGATGGTAACACAGATGGTGCAAGGCACAGACATATTACCACATAGGTAGAGGAAGAAGTGAGCAATTTATCCAGGACAGATCTCTTGTTGGTGTTGGGCAGCTTTAGAGCTTTTACTAGCCAAGAATCTGCTCAGGCATTTCAGTTAT
Organism: Geospiza fortis; assembly: GCF_000277835.1. Classification (NCBI taxonomy): domain Eukaryota; kingdom Metazoa; phylum Chordata; class Aves; order Passeriformes; family Thraupidae; genus Geospiza; species Geospiza fortis. Next base: position 1,068,513 of record NW_005054297.1, on the reverse strand, counting down.
TCCTGTTGAAAAGTCATGATTTTTACTACAGAACTCAAAATGTTACTAAAGAGCTTCCCTTTCTGTGTACCCTTGTCTGTAAAAGACAACAGTGGTTAAAGAGGAACATCACCTTTGTATGCTCAGTACTGACAGCAGTACTTAATCTTTGCAGAGCACAGAATTTTGCAATGGAGTTCATCACAGAGGAAGGGCACCTCCTATCACTACCAAATTTGTTCAGATTAATCCTTGACTCCCATGCAAAGTGAAGAACTTTTACCTTCTTTTTTTACTTTCTTAATCCAGCTGTCACCTGGATTTCAGATACTTCATAAATTTAGATTCATTATCAGCATACACAGCATGAACAAAGTTTTGAGGAAAAAACTACACAAAGTGTTTCACTGAAAAACAAAAACCAAAAAACATCAACTAACCTGTCAAGTTCAGTTACCACTTTTATCAATTATGGTATGAACTGACCTCAAGAGAGTTTAAGTCTGTGAACACTTATAGAATCAGTTGGGCACATTGGCCACTCTGAATTTGATGCTTGTGGTAGGCATCCATAGAATAAGATTTCTGCAACAATGTCTAAAAAAGAAAGTGAGCTATTGCCAAAGCTTTATGTTTACTTATGCTACTACAAATAACAGTATTTCCAAATTCATCATAGTATTTTATTCCTATTTCTGCTTCAGGTGAAAATCATGCCATTTGTGCCCCCAGTTACACAAAAATGAGAAAAAACGTGAGACAAAAATACGTTAATCTGAAATCACAAGTTGCATGGCTTGCTGATGTGACAGCAATGGCTGAAATGGGTCTGCCCAGCCCTAGAGTCATTCTCATATTCAGGGATAAAAAGCAAGCCTAGAGCTAGAAAGAGAAAAAAAATACCTTCCCAGTCCCCTACAGAGCAGGGATTCTGAGCCACAAGCACCTTCCCTGAATTTTGTGGCTTGTACTTTCATTTACTTGTCCAGTCTGCAGCCATGTAACAATACGTTCCCACAGTATCATATAAATCTCATTTCTGTTTGTCTCATATCTTAGTATTTCCTCAGCAATTTAAATATTGCTTGAAGTTTAGCAACTGCATCTGGAACTACATCTGCTGTCTATTTAGAAGACATTAGGAAACTTACTGAGACTTCTTGTATTAAATATATGTCAAAAATATTTAAAAGTTAGACTGTTGTAAAAGAGAATGCAGAAGCAACTTTAGTCATAACCACTTGGTAGACACATATAGCAGGGGCTACAGGTTAAATTGTATCACACAGCACCAGGTCCACATGCCTTAAACAATTCCAGGGACGGTGCCTCCATCGCCTTGCTGGGCAACCCATTGCAATGCCTGACCACCCAAACAGTGAAAAACATGCTTTCTAATATCCAATATCAGAAATATATTGGAATATATATCTAATATCTTATCTAATATTCCTTGCCTCAGCACATTGGACAGCTGTGACCATAACACTGACACACGAAAAACAACGGCTAAGAAGGCAACCAGGAAACAAGAAATTGGTTGAAAACATTTCTTTCACAAGAGCACATGAGAATACACTGATATGCAAAGGTGGCAAACTTAAATTCAAGTATTTCAAGTATCATCTTCCAGCCGCCTTCTCCAGGGATGCGGCGGTGACGGCGGCCCCTGAGGCCAGACAGGGCGGGAGGGGAGGCAGTGCCCGTTATCAGCCAGGACCAGCTCCCCGACGTCCCGAGGGGCGCGATCGCGATCGCGATCGCGATCCCGATCCCGATCATCGCGGTCCGCGGCCGGCGACCCCGCACGG
>NW_005054297.1:1063199-1065919 GCF_000277835.1 Geospiza fortis | reverse complement strand
ACGCACGGTCACACACGGCCGGTTCGCGCAGGGTCCGGCCGGGCAGCGTTTAACGCGCTGAACGCCACAGGGCAGCAGCTGCGGCTGCACAGCGCCGGGAGGTCCGACGGGGCTCCCGCTGTACCAGCCTGGCCTCCCGGAGGATAACCAGCCGCTTTCATGATCCTCCCAGTCCAACATCTCTGCTGTTGCTTTCTAGCCTGCCTACCAGAATTTGAGACAGCGCGTTGACAACTTTGTTTCCAACCACTTGGCAACTCATACCTGGAGCCCTCATCTCAACAAGAACCAGCTGAGAAATAACATTAGACAGCAGGTTCTCAAGTAAGTGACATCTCTGGGATTTCTCTGAACATGCCCAGGTACTGTGATAGGTGACAAAGGGTCTGGGTCAATGTGAAGTGGGTTGCTTTCTTCAGAGAAACGTGTGAAAAAGATGGGTTGTTTTCTCCTCTCAGTGTTTAAAATGTAATATTGCTAGAGGTAGTAACTTGCCATCAGTATTAGTCAGAATGAGACTGCAGATGTTCTTTGATCTGATCTAAGTGCATGCAGCAGGAGAAACCTCGATTTTGACTTAAGATATAACCCCCTAGCTAAAGGCTACTTTTACTTTTTCTTTTAAGGGAGATGTTAATAAAATTGCAATTATAATTTTTAGAGCTAAGGAGAAACATTCCACAGACTAAACTCTGCAAAGCATAGAGCTAAAGTCACAAAATAGAAAAATTGATTTAAATCTGGCTGGACAGAGAAGAGGTTTTAAGAACTGGTGTTATGTTAAAATTATGTCAGATGCTTTAACCTGTATTACATTATTTCATGAAAGTTCCTCCAGTCTTTGTTCTCAAATTTTAGACTGAAAGTACCATGAGTTGGGCCATTAAATTGGGTCAAACCATGGATTTGGGAGCAAACTTAATCACTTGTGCTGTGGTGGTTCCATTGGTAACTTGTACTGAGGACTGTTTGGTTTGTAGGGAGGAGAGCAAACGTTCTTATTGAAGAAGCAATGACAGCAAGAGGTAGCATATGTCCCACAGAGGACTGCAGGGCTTTAAAGAGATAAGCTTTATAGCTGTGGGTTTTCTTTTCTGTTTTATTTTACTGAAGATAAATGTGTTCTATAAAGCTGCAGAACTTGCCACCTAGTACTACGCAGAAAGTAACTTAGGGTAGTGACCAGTGGTTTAGTAGTTATTTCTGCCTCATGGTGTCTATAATTCATCTCTTTTTGCTATGATCGTTGATAATACAAGGGCTCTTCTAAATTTTTTTCCAAAATATATTTTTTGCAGTTAGATAACACCTCTAAGTGTAACCACTAATGATGTTAGAACAGGCTGCTTGTTGAATTAATTCCGTGTGCTTGGATTGTTTTGTTTCTCTAGCACATTTTTTCTTATGGGTAAGGCACAGGCTAAATGCATAGCTGTGGGAATACTCAGAAAACATTAGTGCTTCATTGGAGCATGTCTAAATGATCATATTTCATTAATATGTTCTTAAAAACTAACTTTTCATACTAATTTATATAACTTTGTTCCAGGTCTGGAATGTTGGAATCGGGAATTGACAGAATTATTTCTCAGGTTGTGGACCCAAAGATCAACCACACATTCAGACCTCAGGTGGAAAAAGCTGTCCATGAATTTTTAGCCACATTGAATCACAAAGAGGAGTCAGGCCCCAGTACGTCTCCAAGTGAGGAGAAAGCAGATGCTTCTGTTACAGTACAAGGTATTCTGCTATTTCTCTGAGCAGTCTATTAACAAAAGGATGGGGGTTTAGGAGAGCAGACTCATTGACTAGGTTTTCTGCTACCATAACATTGTTAGTATCAGTATTAGCAAGCTGAGCTCCAGGCAGCATGGCAGAACACTTGTCTCTTACTCTGTGTGTAAAGGTAGAAAGCACAAGGGATGTCACTGTTTTATGACCATGTCACTCTTTCACTTCTGCTTGAGATTATGAGGGATCAGTTTATTGTGGGGAGAAAAGTTGGTCTCAGTATTAGAGGATCAGATAAGACATAGACTGTAAGAGAAGAATGATGCAACTTTTTTGTCTGTCAGTAGAGATGAAAGAATTCTTTAAGAGATAGTTACCTGTGCAGTTGCTGTGTGTCATAAAATTTGGATGGCTAAGGTCCTAATACTACCTGTATTAATTTCTAAACGCTCCTGCAGGTAATTGTCTATTCTTTCCTGTTCTAAGAGGCTCCACAGCCATCCATCTATTTGTAACCTTTATTTAAATCCAAGCCTTTTTCCTGTGAGGCCCACTTCCTTTCAAATGGGTTAGCAAGCCAGCTGCAGTAGATAGTACTAGTCTAGTTGTCCATCTTCAGAGCTGGTTCTAAAATGATAGAAGAGTGCTAAGGTATTTCTGATAGTCCTGTTGTTATATAGTCAATATGCTGAGTCAATTTTCCATGACATTTTTGGAGATATTGGGGGTGTGAGCTACCAACTTTCTCTTGCATTGTATATATAGTATATATATATATATGTTATGTATGTTTTTAGAATATATATTATATACGCAGTATTTTAGCCACAGTCGTCATCCTACTTAGGATGTTGGTGAAGTTGAACAAGGGCTGTGCTCAGATGTCCCTCCCATTGACAATCCTTGCTTTCTCTAGGCAGAGCTCAGGAACAGTGGTGTGCCACAGAGCAAAATGGATCTCTAGTAATTGTACGGTGCTTGCTGCAGGA
>NW_005054297.1:1051792-1063187 GCF_000277835.1 Geospiza fortis | reverse complement strand
TTGTTCGGTTTTTTAATTTTTTTTTTTAGCCAAAATCTCTCAAGGCAAAATTAGTCAAATATTTTTGTTAGGTATATGTATTTTGTAGGTATATCTATTTCTGTTTCTTTTCACATGTTTAACCTTCTATCAGAACAGAATTACGGAAACTAAGGTGAAGTAAAACTCTGTTCTTTCTTACTATTCAAGGTGTCTCTGCTACAACTCCAAGTGCTAATGTAGCTAGTGATGCAATGTCCATTTTGGAAACAATAACTTCTCTTAATCAAGAAGCAAGTGCTGCCAGGGCTTCAACAGAGACCTCCAATCCCAAGAACAATGACAAAGTTGCAAAAAAACTCTCATCTCAGCAGAGTGTGGATGGTAGCACTGATAAAGAGAGAAATGCAGAAGATTTGTCAGACAAAGAGAAAGCAATTTGTGACCTTTCTGGAGAAGGGGCTGAAACACTTGCAAAGTGTGAAGATTTAAATGAGCTTCCCTGCCAAAGTGAAGAAACAAAAAATTCAGCAAAGGATGCTAATATGTTTACAAGTAAAGATATTCCACAGGAAAGTGAAGATGTGAAGAGTAAATTATTGGATAAATCTGACAAGAAATCAGAGAGCAGTGAAAGAAGAAAAGAAAAGAAGGAAAAGCTTGACAAGAAATCTGATCATTCAAAGAAAAATGATGATACTACAAAGTCAAAAGAAGAAAAGCAAGCAAAAGAGTCAGAACCAGTGAAACACTTAGTTTCAGAAAAAAATAGCAATAAACATAAAACAACTGAAAGCACTAAAGAAGGTACGGTGTGGGCAATGCTCTTCCTCAAAATATGGATAAGGAGTGAGGTTTTTAAGTTAATTCAGGAGTTGAATCCGTATATTTGGAATGTAAGTTTTCTGCTAGTTCTGGCAAAGTGGTCTGCTGATGACAATTGGATTTGATCTATCTCTCTTAACTAAAGTACCTGAATTAGAAGTCAGATGACCTTTGATTTCTCAGGTGTGTGATTGGTCATCTTAATCTGGCAAGTTCTCTCAACAATTTCAGTCCTCATTTAAAGTTTATAGTTCTACCTTAGAGTGATTTTTGTTTTGAATAAACCAGAGTTAGCCTGGTAATTTTATTATGGTGTTATAATTTTGTTTTCCTATTTCTAATTCTTAACATAGTTTTGTTTTCAGTGACAAAATTGATGTTTTGGTAGGAAAAGTTTAACAGACTCAGTGTGCTGCCTTACAGCTCTTTGTTTTTGCTTTTTCCTTTGCAAGAAAATATGTTAATAGATTCAGATATGGATGTACTCAGTGACATCACGGTCAGCTCTGTCCACACCAGTGACCTTTCTTCCTTTGAAGAGGAGAGCGAAGAGGAGCCTGTAATTTCTGACAGTACTGAAGAGGGGGAGATCACATCAGGTGGTAAAATAATTGCATTTTTAACTGGCAATAAGGAGTATGTAATGCTTTTGTTGAATGTACCATGTTGTAAATTTGAGGGTTTGCAATATTGTACCTACCTATGAGAGAGGCTTTGAATGTGAACTGGATAATATTTGTGCAGTGGCAAAAGATGAGTAGTGGGTTTACTTTTTGAATATTTTTATTCATATAATATAGTATATTCTAAACATTGTAAATCTTTTTTATGCTACAGTATTACATAGGTGACAAAAGCACTTAATGGTGAATGTCACTGTTCTGTGGGCTTTCCCCTCCCATCTGCCATGAACTTGGAATAGCACTGGAGTGCTTTGTGATCCCATGGTAGTGGTTGTAGCTGGCTTTGTAGATCAGATTTGGTTTAGAGTTTTAGGATTCAGGAGCTTGGCCACAGTAGATAGAACAGGAATGGATCTAGCTTAAAAAGTTCAGAAACACCAAGTTGTTTCACTGACTGTGTTGCCTTTTTGTGTTCTCCCTTTGTAGTACAGACTTCAGACTCTGATTTCTGTAGTTAATAAAACTTTCCACTTTATAATGCAGAGTGCCTTAGCACCTGAATGAGTTCTCTCTGTTATGCTCACAGCTTACCTTTTCTGCTTCTAAATTATATTCTAAAAATATAATTTAGAAGCACTGAATCACTTGTGTGTTCTCTGGCCTCATTCTTACTTTGAAACATGACAGATTGTGTTCAGTTATGACTAAATATTTATGAAATGAAGGCAAGCCTTAAGTGTGTTTGATGAATACAAATAATTTGTACAGTATTGCACTATATCTAGTTATAATGATAAAACTTCAGTAGATTTATTTATTTTTACTTGATTAATGCTTAGATGTGTGTAACCAAGTGTGTTTTGTGTATGTATTTCAGTAAGCCAACTAGATTTTATGTGCTAAAATACTTTACTGGTATTTTTGGTGTGGGGAGAACTAGAATTTAATACATAGCAGAAATTATATTGACTTCTCATGCATAGCTAGCTACTAAATACTACGTGTAAAGAGGCAGTGGGATTAGAGGCAAGAGAGGTTTGCCCTGTTGTTGTGTCCTGGTTTATTACTGGGCTTGTGTCGTGCAATTTTTTGGCTGAATGATGTACACGAACACATCAATGCACTTTTGATTTTTTCGTAATCTAGTGATATTTTGATACTCAAAGGATTTAATTTAACTGCTTAGGTTTAAGAGTAAATAATGGTTGATGTGTTTTGAGTAGGTTTACCTTCTCAAAACTTATGTTCAAAGCACTGGCCTAATTTATCAATATACTCTACACTGACCAACCTTTGTTTAGATGAAGAGGAGAAAAGCAGTCAGAGTAAGCCGAAGCCGCACGCACAGGAGCTGAGCGATGGGAGAGCCAAGCCCGTGCGCCACGCGTACGTGCGCAAGCCGTTCCTGTACTCCAAGTACTTCAGTGACTCTGACGATGAGCGAACCGTGGAGCAGCGCCGGCAGTCCATTGTGAGTGTGGCTGTGCTACTACTCACTTTCTGACCCCAAAACTTTTTAAAACAGAGATTCCACTGCTGGTTTGGTGGTGGTTTGTGTGAGGGGGGAGTCTTCAGTTTCTTCTCCCTTCAGGGATTTTTTTTTTTACCCTTATACTACAGCTGCCCTTTCTTCAGGTTTCCAGCAATACGGCATGATCTGCTTTCCAGCACAGCATTTTGCTGGTTATAGTTGGAAGGCTTCTGGCAGTGAAAGCAATGACAGTTTTCTGTCTCCTTCCCCCCCCCTCCAAAATACTGTGACAATATGGATGAAAAAAGTAGCCCATATCCACCTGCAGCCTGCCTTCAGTGAGATTTTTTGGTAAATCAGGCTTGTGTAGAGTACTGTGGGCTACTTCATTACCCCAGCTCTTTACAAATGTAGTACTTGCTGACCATGAAATCAGTAGTTTGTAGCAAGTCTGCAGCCGCTGAGAATGGAAACGGGCATTTAAGTATGTGCACACTGTTCTGTGGCAGAAGGGCCGGCACAGAGAAGAGGGAGCAGCAGTTCTTTTAGATTTTCTCTGTTGGCCAGATACATATATTTATACTTATAATAAATACGTTTTATCTGTATGTACGTACAATATAGACATATGTTCTTTGAGAAAGTTGCATAGCTTCAGTCTGCAGTATTGAGCAGCAAGGAAATTCTGGAACTCAGCTAATTTAACTTCACAAAAATATTAGAGGATTCCATTACTTTTATATGATTTCAAAGTTGTATTTATGTTTTAGTTTTCTGTAATCTACAGTGTTCTGTTTTCTATGGGGTTTAGACTTACATTTGTAGTCAAAGAATGCTCTTTGACCTAATGATAAATTGCTTTCCTTGGTTTTGTATCTCTAGGCCAAAGAAAAAGAAGAGAGACTCCTCAGAAGACGAATTAACAGAGAGAGACTTGAAGAAAAACGTAAACAGAAGGCTGCAGAAAAGACAAAATCCCTAAAAACTGGAAATCAGAATGCTAAAGGTATGAGAAGAAAAGCTTTGAGTAGCCCACACCACCGTGCTCTGGCTTACTCTCCGTAGAATAAAACATTCAGCTTTGAATAATGGTCATATAGGGCTATAGTCATTTCCTTCCCTTAATAACCCAACATCTCAACAGTGATGTAACAGAAAAAAATATAAGGCAAAGAATTAATACAGAATTTCTTCTTCACTTTTTCATATATCCATTGTACTACTTAAGCTTAATTAACACCTAACTGCTATTCTCTGCTATGCCTTAGTACTCTCTGTACTGCTTTCTGTTATGTTCATAGCTGAAACTCTAGTATAATGATGTGTGTGTATTTCACCATTTATGTATTATTTTAGGAAAAAGTGGCTTGCAATTAGAAGAACCTTCATCAAAAAGTCTAGAGTCAAAAACAACTGGTACCAGCATTAAGGATGTGCTTAAGGAACAGAAATTTTTGGAAAAAAAAGTGGCCCTGAGCAGAAAAAGAAAAAGAGATTCAAGGTATCTACATATTTGCTCAAAAGGACTTAATGTTTTGAATATTCATTTTTGCAAATTGGAAAGGTTCTTTTCAACTTTGTACTTAGCCTTATCCATTTAAACAGTTTTTTCTCAAAATATTTGCATAATATTGTTACTGATAAGCATGAAATTCTGGCAGAAAAATTACAGTTGATTAAATATGTTGCAGCTCAGACTGCAGTAGCAGTCTTTGTGGTTTTTCACAGAAAATAATGAAGGTAATAAAGGCATGAGAATGGAGAGCTTTTACATGTTTGTGCATCTAATAGGCAAGTCAAGTTGGCTTCATCTTTAGATAGATATTTCATGTAGATATGTACCTTTGTACATAACTGTCGACATATAGGTAAATATGGGGCAAGGAGAACTTTTACCCATTTTACAGGGACAGCAGCAGTACTAATGTCATCCTAATACTGCTTAAAAGCACTGGTATTCAGGGTATTTTTGAAGCTGCTATATATATAATTTTACAAGAGAAAAAAGCCTGAATGCATTAGTCAGAAGTTTGGTGATCATACTCTGATTCTGTATTTTTAGTGGGCATTTCTTTCTCGCATTCAGTTTTGAAAGCAGAAAGTTTGCAAGGCAGTGTTAGGCTGATACCAATTGTTCTTGTTAAATTGTCCAAATACCTGTTTCAGGCATGCTGAAGATAGCTGCAGAAAGAAAAATGAGCCATCTGAAGAAGATTCTAAAGAAATACAAAAGACTAATGAGGTAGGTGTCTCTTAAGTATAAAGCTTACAATCTTCCTTTTAATTCTGATGGTGCTCTTTCATATGTCCACTCCAAACTGTGTATAATTGCATTTGTTCTCACTCACAAGTTTTCCCTGCCTGTTCCTTCAGTTGTAATAGTGATCTGACATCACTGTAGTAATGTTTTCTGAATTCTAATAGCCACTGAAATGTGGTCTGTGTATTCTGATGCATGTTGTAGTAGAACCTGAGATGCAGTTTGAGCCGTAATCTGTGAAGCATGCTGGGTTTTTAAAAAGAGCAGTGTAAAAGACTTGAGCTTGGTCTGTTTTAACTTCTCACTGGAAAATTTAAGGAAAACTGACTGTGCTCCACCACAAAAGGAAATAAAATTTTTATGGTGAGAATTTTATGAATAAAATTGTTTAAAGGCGGGAGTGGAAGTTCAAGTAGAAGTCTACATGTATTGTTTTTAAGTTTCGATGTGTTGTTTAGTTTCAGATTTTTAGTTACAGTTTTGTTTTACCAGACAGCATAATAGCTATTTAAGGTAGCTTACAGAGTACTTGAAATTGTGATTGTCTATTCAAACACCTTTTAAAGTCATTTTAGAAAAATTACCTTATGAAGAAAAAATAATAAAGTTCAGACAGCTTAAGGATAACTTCTTCTGCTTTTGATTTTTCCACTATAGCAGATAGCTGAATGAAAAATGGCAGTTTTCATTTCCTGGCTATAATGAATTTTTATTACAATATTAAGTGTATTCCCTAGCGTATTAAGGTTTTTTTTCAAGAATTCGTGCTTATTAGTTCTGTTCAGGCACATTAGTGAGGGAACTGTGTAATGTGTACTTATATATATATTAAAAAATCTCTTTTGTAGACCTGTGAAAAAAATTCTTCCAAAGAATTGAAGCACAATCATGGAAAAAATGAAGTCTGTAAACAGCTCAGAAGACTTTCGGAATGGGGGCATTCAGCTGAGGAAAGCAAAAGTGATTCTAAAGCAGAAAAAGAACATAAAAGAAAAACTTCCACTTCTCTTCAGGCTGAAGGAGCTCAGCAGGACAGCGAAACAAGGGATCCAAAAAAACAACTGGATAAAGCAGAAGTCAATACTGAGGAACCACAGAAGCAGAAATCCATATCTAAGAATGAAAAACATCCCAAAAAAGATACTGACACAGAAATTCAACATATGAGAAATTCTGCCAAAAAAGAAGCCAAGTCTTACAGAGACAAAAATGAAAAGGAAAGAACTGCTTTAGAAGATAAACTTCCTTTAAAGCACAAATATAAAGGAGATGGTGTTCACAAGTCAGGTGAAGATGTTGAACTTCATTCATTTGAGCGAAGTTTGAAAGGAGAGGATGGTGGCCAGAAACATAATCAACAAATAAAAGTTTCCTCAGATGACAAATGTGAAAGAAAAAGCAAACACCGAAGTGAACGGAAAGTGTCAGTAACAGGAAAAGATGGAAAAAACCCTTCTGAATCAACCTTAAAAACTGAAGAATTGCTGCGGAAGGAAAACAAAAAAGACAGACATCTCTCAACAGACAAACCAAGAGCAGAATGCAAGACCAAAAGGTCCTTGAGTGATTCTAAGCCGCAGAAGGATTCCCTAAGTGCCTCAAAGCAATCTGGTTCAGCATCACACAGAAGGAGTGAAAGCTATTCAGAAGATAAACGTGAAGTAGAATCAACTAACTCTGATAGTAATGTAAAACTTGAAGATGGTGTACATAAAGATAGACGAAGATCTAAGAGCCTTGCAGAAGACAAGATTTTGTTAAAGTCCAAGTCAAAGAGTCATAGTAAACAGTTCAAAGCATCTGAAACAGAATTGCAGGAATTAACAAAACAAGACACTGGACAGAAGCTAGACAAAGATAAGAGCATGGAAGACAATGATTCAGATAAACAGCACAAATCCAGGAATGAAGATAAAGGTTTGGAGGAGAGTGGTGCTGAGTTTCATCTTGCAAGTGGCCCACAGTCAACTCAGGGATCACAAAAAGACTTTAGTCACAGAGTTAAGGTACATTCTGGAGAAAAAGGGGCTGTAAAAGAGAAATACAGAGGTGATAAAGACTTAAGTAATTCCAAACTAGAAAGAAGGTTCTCTGCTGAAGGTCATAAAAGCAGAAACTTAAAGCACAGCAACAAGGAAATAAAGAAGAAGGAAGAGAGCATCAAATTGGAAGATAAAGATACTAAAGAAACAGATAGTGGACATGAAAGATTATCTAATGTCACAGTGGCAGGGGATAAAAAACATAGCAAGAAAGTCTCCTGTGAAAATAGGAAAGGCAGTATATCAAACCAAGATTTACTTAAGGAGGAAAAGCAATCGGCTAGCACAACTGAAAGCAGCCAGGTTCCAGCCCCTCAAAAGGCAACTATGAATAATGACTTACATGCTGGTCATGAGGAAGAGCTGATTGAACTTGATTTGAAAAAAACAAAAGCACAGGAAGCATCTAATATTGATGGAAAAAACATTCAAAACTCTCTCCAAGCCTCAGATGCCAAGTGTGCCGTGAAACAAAAAGGATCTCGTTCTATTTCAAATAAGGAGTTAAAACACAGCTTGGCAGATCCTGCAGCTTGTGAATCACAGTTTCTGCCTGCAGCTGGAAAAACTGTTGAACAAGATACTTCTAATAAACAAGTTGGTGCCTTAGACTCTTTGTCCAAAAAAGCTTCCATGGCTCATGGTCCCAGTAAACAAGGGGCTTATAAAACAAGTATTGTGTATGAAGCAAGTGGTAGAACCTTAAAGAATGCGTCCAGTAAGGATCAGGCTTCAAAAGACAGCAGAAGACCAAAGAATTTAAAAACTGTGATAAATTCTAATTCAGATGATGTTCCTTTAGCAATTAATTCTTCAAGAGAAGATGCTGCTGATGCAAAGTCCATGGATATGGATATGTCAGATTCTACAGATTCTTTAGGTACCTTGTCTAAAGAATGCCACAATTCAGATGGGACTTCCTTATTGGAAGATGCTTTCCTTTTGAAGAATCATACAGCACAGGTTGTGTACATGGAGCAAGATCGTGTAGTGCCAAGCTCTGTCATGAAAGATGATGGTGACAGCACCATCATGGCAAACAGTAAGGAAAAAGTAAATGAGGTGTCCCGGCCTGATGAACGGGCAATGGAAGACAGTACAGCTGGGGTGTGTAGGCGAGAAGATTACAATGAAGCAGCCAAATCAGAAGGCTCTCAAAAAAGGAAGTTAAAAAGAGAAGAGGGAAACTTGGTATCTGGCATAACTGAAGATCATGGAGATGTAACAACAAAAGAACTTACCCCAAGAAGAAAAGGCAGAGAGTGCTTGAATATAGATCCTTCCACAAAGGGAGAAAGAAGCACAATAATGGATAGTGTGGAAAAGAATAAGGTGCATAACACTGATGATATGATCCAGTCTTCCTCTGTTTTAGTGCCTGAAGGAGTTCCTGAGGAAAGTTTCAAAGGCTCTGTTATAGCCAATGGGCAAGAAGGGACTAATGTGGTTGGCATGGACAAAAATGAAAGCAATGCTGTAGGTACCAGTGCAGGAAGTAGTAAACTTAGTTTGTTGTATAGCAGCCTACAAAAAACTCCTGCCAGTGCAATAGGAACTAGCACAGAAAAGATCACTGAGAGCACTGCAATGGCAACTAGTACAGGAGGAGAAGGAGCTGAGGGTACATCACGTTCTGGAAAGGACAGTGATGCTACAACCACTTGCTCAGAAGAAAGTGAGGTGACAGTAATCTGCACAAGCATAGAAGCTGATGAAGGTTTCACAACAGGCGTATGGGTAAAACGTAGTGAGGGCTGCAGTTCAGTCACAGGAGCAGATATTGGTGACTGTACTGTTGCAGCAGCTGAAGAAGGTGGTGGCAGTGTTGTCACTGAAGGATTAGCAGAAAGTGAAAGCTTCCTAACAAGTACAGAAGGAGAAGAAAATGGTGACTGTACCATGGTTGATGCAGAAGAAGGTGGTAAGGATTTAGTGAACCCAAGCGGAGCAGAAATTGAAGACAGTGTAAATAGTGCTGGGACAGAAGAAAAAGATGATGCTGTGACTAGTGCAGGCTCTGAAGAAAAGCCAAAGATCTCAACTTGTGTAGATACAGGCAAATTGGAAAGCTCTGTGTCCTGCTTAGGTGAAATGGAGAGCGATGGAGCTGTAACTAGTGCAGGAACAGAAACAGGTGAAGGGTCAACCAGTGGTGATAATTCAGGTGAATTTAGGGGTAATGTGACAGCTGGCCAAGTAAAAGAACATGAAAGTACTGTGACTTGCACTGGTGCAGAAGAAAGAGGTCATAAGTTCATTGCCTGTTCTGTGACTGGTACAGATACCCAAGGAGAAAACACTGTAACTGGTGCATGTGTTGCAGTGGTCACAGACAATAGTGCCACAGCTGGAACTAGTGGTGACAAATCTGAGGATACTGTAAATGGTGAAAGTGCCGTGACCAGCACAGGCATAACCCCAGAAGATGATGCTGAAGTTTCAGCAGTCTGCACAGGGATAGAAGACAGCAACGAGGGATTTGTAGTTTGTTTAGAAACTGAAAAATGTGAAAGTCTAATGGACAGTACAAGGGCAAAGGAAGAAGCCAGTATCACTACAGTCAGTGTAGGTCTGTGTGATGATGAAGGTTTTGTGACTAGTACAGGCTCAAAAGAAGAGGATGAAGAAGGTGAGGACATTGTGAGCAGTACAGGAAGAGGAAATGAAGAAAATGAGCATGCTTCTACTTGTACAGGATTGGAAAGTGAAAGTGCACTAATTTGTATAGGTGCAGAAGAAGGTGAAAGTTCCATTATCTGCATAGTTGCTGAACAAATGGAAGCTGAGTCAGGAGTGGCTGGCACAGATACAAATAAGCTTACTGTCAACAGCATGACAAGTGCAGATAAAGCTAATTGTGGCACAGACTGCAGAAATGATAAAGGCATTGTTGAAAGCAGTGTGACCAGTGCAAGTGCTGCAGATGAGGGTGCCTTAGCTGCACAGACAGGAAAGCATGAAGGTACCTTGCTTCCCTCAGATGCTGGGGAATGTGAGGGTCCCATGACTAGTGCTATGGCCATGCAAGATAAGACACAGTTTGGTGCTGAAGACAAACATGAGAATGCCATGACTTTCTCTGACAGCAGAGGACTTGATGCCTCTATAAGTAGTGCAGTTCCAAAGGATGAGACTTCTCTTACTCCTGCTGACAGAGAAGTAAAGGTAAAAGGTGATGTCATCTCTACCAGCACAGTGGAAGATGCTCCTTTACATTCAGCCACAGATGCTGAAGAAGGTCCACTTGCTGTTGCAAGAGTAAATAAAAATGGGGAAAACTCTATGATCTTAATAGACTCTGAAGACACGGTGCCTATGCCCAGCACAGCTGCAGAGTTCAAAGAGTGTGTGAATACTTCCAGAGGTAAGCAGGAGAAAGATGAATGTGCTATGATTTCCACCAGTATTGTGGAGGAATTTGAGGCTCCTATGTCAAGTGCAGCTGTTGAATATGATGGTCAGCTCCCTTCTGTGAAAATAGAAGAAATCAATGAGAATACTATGGTTTCCATAGACATGGAGGTATATGAGGTTCCCATGCCTAGTGAATCCAGCACAGGAGGAGATGATAATGGTGATGATGGAAGTCACCCAACTGCTAGTGGGAAGGAAGAAAAGGATGAGTGTGCTATGATCTCCACAAGTGTTGTGGAAGAACAAGTAATCCTAATGTCAAGTGACGTCACAGGAGAGGTGATTCAACATATCTCGGACACAGAGTCAAAGAATGAAACACTAATGATCTCTACAAGTTCAGCAGAATGTTTTGAAGCTCCTATGTCTAGTGTAGCTGTGCAAGATGAAAACAAACTCACTGCTTCAGAAACAGAAGGGAGATATGAAGCTGCTATGATCACTACAAGCATGACAGAAGAATGTGAGATAGTGTTGATCAGTGCAGCACCACAAGCTGAAAGCCAGCTCATCGTAGCAGGAGATGAAGGTCCCATTCTCTCTCCAAATGCATCAGAGGAATGTAGGGTGGTGGAGACCACTGCAACTGTAGATGAACAGTTTGGACTTACTGCTTTCAATGCAGATGGGAAAAGCAAAGGTTCTGTGATTTTTGTGGGAGAATGTGGAGCTCCTGTGCTAAGAGTTGCAACCGACAGTGAAGATCAACACACTGCTTCAAATGTAGAAGATAAGGAGGAGGGGGCAGTGATCACTCTAAGCACAATGGAAGAATGTGATA
>NW_005054297.1:1023400-1051782 GCF_000277835.1 Geospiza fortis | reverse complement strand
CTGCTGAGATCACTGAAGTGAAAGATAAAAGTGAAGAAATTTTTGATACTGCTAACCAGATTGAATGTGTCCTTTCAACTACAGGCCCAGAAAAAAGCGGGAATTCTTTGCTTGTTATTGGGAGAGAGAATGAGACACATGAGAGTGGGGTGAGGACAGAATCAGCAGCGTCTCAGTCCACAGTAGACAGTGAAATCACAGAAACAGATGAAAATGCAGTGAACCTCATGAGTGTAGAGGAGGCCCTTTGCGTGGAGATCAGTACAGAGACTGCTGAGAGCCCTTCCTCAGAGGCAGGTAGGGATGATGAGCAAGCAGAAGATGTTTTGCACGAGGATGTCACATCGGAGCTCTCCAGTACGATTTCAGAAGCAGCGAAAGAGAGTGAATCTGTAAAGAATGTAAACTATCAATTAAATTCAAATGTACTTCTAGAAAGTGACTTACCTGAAATAAGGACTCCCCTGCCTAAGACACAGGCTCTTTCCTTAGTTTCTGCAAATGAAGTGACTGTAAACACCAGCCATGGTGAAGTAACGATAGAAGCAGAACTAGGGAAGAAAAGGGACCTCACTTCGTTGCATGTAGAAAAGCTATGTGACAGTGATGACAAAACCAACTTGGTCAAAACAGGTGATACTGGCACTGAAGTTACTTTTCAGAAAAGTAATGCAACCTTTAATTCAGGTGAGGATTTCTTTTTGTTTAATTCTTCAGTGCATAAGTTGTCATAAACAGATGCATTTTACCATTATAGTTGGGAATAACTTGTACTGTTCAAATATATCTCACTTCTTCATTAGTTGCAAAATGGCTGTTAATACACTTAAAAATTGGTGACAAATAAATAAGCATGTGATTTTGGGCAGACAAGACTAACTGAGCACAATTACCTGAGCTGCGTTGGAGAGCAAATATTATAGTGCAAGAAATTACTTAAATACATTGAATTAAAGTTGTCAGCCAATATATAAAGTTACTTGCAAGGGGTAATTATTGTGGAGGTACACATGGGTTTTGTTATTAACGTGTTGCAAAATTCAAAACGTTTTTTAGGAAAGAGGATGTTTCCTTTTGACATATGTGCATTTCATTTTGACATACGTTCATCATTTTAGAAAGGTAACTTCATAATAATTTTGAAGGTTGAGATTGGCCATCCTTAATCATAACTGCGGATTTTCTCTGAGTTGTTATTTAGCGGTCATGTTCAGATTCATTATATTACACTTAATTTTGTCTTGTCACTTGAAATGGTTCTGCTTTGTGTTACAAAGGAATCAGCCAGTTATCCTAAATAAGTATTTTAAGTGAGCAATAGATGTCTGTTTTAAATAGAAAATGATAGTATATGCCATATCATACTCTATATCCAGATCTGTTTTTCTACACTAACATTTGAAGTGAATCTGCATGGTTGCTGGTTCCTAAAATACAGTGTAATGAGCATCCTACTATTTTTGACCTTGCATACTGTGAAGCAGCTGAAGCACCAATTTTTTTGAACATTAATGAATTGTGTAGATGCTGTAATGAAGTCATGATTGTGACTTCATTATAAATTTTGGAGAAATTAAACCGTAGAAAAATCTGTTTATGCCACAGGAAGTGGAGTGATGCTGGTCAAGTACTATTTTTTAAATCTTTTCCTTCTCTTGTCTGTCTTTGCTATAATTTCAAAAAAATATAATGTGGATTTAAGTGCAGTTTATTAAAGGCTGGCTTTATTCTCCAGTTTTATTGATATTTGGGTTGAGAAAGCTGTCTTTGCAGATTTTGGAATTTTAGGAATTTTTCTAGGAAAGATGCTGGTTTAGTAAGCTTGAAAAATGTTATTTGCTGTTTATACAAGAGGCAAATGAGCGATGAAAGTGTAAAATATTACACAGTAAAGTATTCCTATCTCAGTACTTGCCTCAATCTTTGTTGTCCATTGATGTAGCTTTTATAAACGGTAATGGTACTTATTCTGTGGATTGCAACCATAATTTAATCATTTTGCATGCATCATTGGTGAATTATCATGTTCTAACTGTTTCTCTTTGTTTAGGAAAAGCTGTTTAAACAGGGTTCTGAAATAGGTTTCCAAAAATGTTGTAAAACTCATGTGACTATGCTGTTGCCATGGCCTGTTTTTAAGATGTTACAAGCATACAGTTGTAATCCCTGGGGAATGAAATGGGAAAGGGATTTATGATTTTCTGAAACTGTGTTGATGCTAACAGGAACTACTGAGTTTTCAGTCTCTGTAGAAATTGAACATTTCAAGTGATTATGGTTCTAGAGCTGATAGATTTAGACCTAATTGTCACTTAAAACAAAATATGTCATTAGTATTAACTCTTAGCTCTGCATTTATTAATACAGAGGTAGTTTGCTGTTTGGAATTTGGTCTAAGAAATCTGTTGATGGTTTCTTTTTGAAGGAAAAGCAAGAAGTAAAAACCAAAGTTAGAATTCATAAATAAGCAAGAAAAAAAGGCCAAAGTCAGAATTCATAAGTAAGCTGTGGTAAATCCTGATTTTCCAAACCTTTTGTATTTAAGGAGAACATAGTAATACTTGTGTTCTTGCAGATACCAGGTTTGGATTTTATTGAGCTGGTTTGCTGTAAACAGACTGGCTGTTGTTTCTGTTGTCCACAGGAAGGGTTTAAATTCATGTGCCATATTCATGAGGTAGTACTCAGAAATATCATTCTACTGTCACATGAGATAAAGGCATAATGTATTCTGATAATTTTAACATATTTCTATTTCATTAGGCAATAATGCAGCCTTACCAAAGTCAACAGAAGAACTAGAAAGTACCTTGAGAACTGACAAGGTATTTATGTTATTTTGAAGATTTTTACTGCACTGTTTCTTGCTTATTCATACATTTTGCTAGGGTTTCTTCCTGTACGTTTTGATTTTTGTGCAGCAAAAATGGAGATTTAAAAGTTTAAACTGAAGAACTTCAAAAGAGTAATTTTTCAGATTATTCAGCTGTAGTTTTCTAAGCAGATGGCTTTTAAATTGTGGGCTGTCCATGTTATTCTGTGTTAGGAATAATTCCCTCCTTCAGCCGTACTCCTTCTGTGACTGAGACACTGAAGCTTATTTTTTTAAAATCGGTCATACTGTATGCATGTTGCTTGATAGTGCCTGCAAAATAAGTCACCCACACCCTAGCTCTTAGAGCTGGCAAATACTGGTTTATTCCTTTGAACCAGTAAACAAACCTACACTGCTGTTCACTGTGTTGCAGCACTTCCTGGCCAGTCTTCAGAGTCACCCATCTGTGTATTTGTGAGCAGCACTTGCTGTTGCTGTGTTCTGATAACCACAGCCCCTTATCTGCTCTCACAGAAGGGTGGGGCACCCTGCATAATCCAGGGTGTTTGGGCTCATGGTCACCTACAGCCTGGGTGTAGGTGGGTCACACAGACCAAAGCTGGGTCTGTGTGTCTGGCCTGTGTTCCGCAGTAGGCAGGTTTAATTCTTCATGGTTTAATTCTTCATTCAGATGCAGGAGTGCATTCCTGTATCTTGCCAAGCTCTGAGAATAAGTTTTCGAGGGAGAACATGGTTCACAGATTCAAGCATCTATGTAAGAGTGGACTTCAGGAGAGTGGAAGTCAGCTTCAGTCTGGTGGGAGTTGTTGATAATTCCACCTGCAAACAGCTGCACTGTTTACCAGCATAACATGGTTCTGGAGTCAGTATAGCCATAATGTAGAACTGTAGCTGAGTTTACAATGTTCAGATCAGACTTAATACACTTAACTCCATATAGCATTATTTATGCTATGGTAACTTTGAGCTGATCTGCAACTTCTTTTTTTTTTTTTTGAAGCAAGCATAAAAAAATCTGCCCAAAACACGAGTTGAAGGGAGATTGATTGTACCTTGTTATACATAGCAAATCCTTTTTTTCCATGTACAGATGAACATTTCTAGGCTATTGCATTTATTTGGAACTCGGAGTAGGTGTTGCACCTTCAATTCCTGAAATCTGCCTTTTTAAGCTAATCTCTGATACTAGTGTTAACTCTAAGGTCGAATCTAAATACTGTACTGTTGAACTTAGCTCTTACCGTCCCTTCTTAATATATGTACTGATGTCTTAAAAAGAAGGTTTTTGAAGACTTTTATAATTCATGATAAGACAATGTTCATCATGACATGCAGGAGCGGAGTGAGACATACTTGTTCTGAATATCTGCAATACTTGTTTATTTTGATTTTGTGCTTAGTCACAACAGCCTGAAAATGCAAGAAGTGAAGAAGGATGTGTGGATCTTCAGACTAAAGAATCGCAAAAAGGTGATTTTCATGCTTGATAGCAACTTAGCTTCATGCTGAAGGGACTGATACTTATAATGGGAGGGTTGCAGATTTGTTATATATGGCATATAAAGGAATTGAAGAAAGCCTTCATAAATCTTTAAGTCTGTCTAGGAGTTGAGGGGGCCTTGAATTTGGTTTGTGGGAAAGGAGGGTCAGACTTTTCTTCCAACATGATATGCTGAAAGTAGGAAAGTATTTTATAATTTGAGATTTTAAAAAAAAGTCAACTGCTAATATTCTACTTAAAAATCAATAAATGAAGAAAAACATTTGTCCTGGAAAGATAGAGAAACTTCTCCCAGGAATAGCTTTCTTCCGTATAGGTTTAGAACATCCTGGTTTTTAGGGTGCTGTGACAGACCTTGTGAGAATATGAAAATAGTAAGTACTATAGGACAAGTTACAGAGACTTTACAGAAAATTTCTGTTGTTCTTTTTTTCTTATTATTCTCCAAAAGATTAAAATAATTGTGGCCATTCAAATCTGAAGAGCAGTTATAAGTAGATAATCATCTAGTTAGAAACCTCAATTAGTCAACTTGGATCTATGCTCAGTGATTCCTTTCCCATGTACTTAAACTAATCTTCAGTAGGACCAAAACTGAAAAAGAATCCATTCTTCCCAAACCCAAATTATGCATTGCAGTTGTTTGGCTTTCCTGTTAAAGCAGAAACAAACGCCTGCTTTGTGCCCATCTTGATGGATTTTGTGCTCCAGATGTGTTACAAAGATGTTTACAGCACTACCAGATTAGAGCTAGTCCTCAGTTATTGGAATAGCAAGCAGAACTAAAATTAATCCCAAGAGGTGCCAGTGTTACTGCTGCTTATATTGTGCAGGGAGGTTAAAGATGCATTTCCTCTAACAGAAAGTTGCAGCTGAAGGCCTGCATATTATGAAGGGATACACTGTTAAGCTCACTTCTAAATTTTTAGACATACCAAATAAAAAACAAAACCAGCAGTAAGGTGAGATATGAGCATTGGTATAAAACTTTGGAATTGTTTTTTTATTCTCTGGGTAGGTCCGATTCATATACCAGGTTATAGGGTGGTGTATATGCAGCTGAGTGATAAGAGACATGCTCTGTTCACAAGAAAGCAAATGTAAACCCTGAGAATTGGTTAGAAGAATGTAGACTTCAGAATGGCAGATCTAAAATTTGAACAGGTTTTTCTGTACTGTGAGGTTTCTTTGAAGTGCCTTTAAAACTCTGCCACTTCCATCACTCAGTCACCCAGACAGACAGTACTTAAAATTTTAAATGTGCAGATTGAACTGGCTGAGATAATCTTGTTTCTTGTAAAATGTTTAACAAAAGTCCATTTGTTGTGTAAATCATGTTGGATGTGACATACTGAAGACTAATGCTTTGTAGATCTGGTAGAGGTTTTTTTTCTCCCCCACAATAATCTCTCTTATATGTATATATGCATGCATATATACATACAGCTCAACATACGTAAAAGGAAGTTGTTTAAAAGACAAATGTGTGTCCTGTCATGAGTATGAACAGCAGACACAGTAGTTTAGTAGTCCAAGATTCTTTGGAATGTAAACAAATCATTGCTGTTTGAGTGGGTAGGAACTAGCTCTTAATTTGACACTGCTTTAAAAATTGAAAGATGTGCAGCTCAGCAGTATAGCTGTGGAGGAATCGTTGCTAAAACATGGAGATATAAGAAACAAGCTACAAAAAACATAAAACTCTATATAAAAATGTGGTTTTATTTGATTTTAGGTTTATGTTTTTAAGGGAAAGTTGCTTGGAATGTTTCAGCAGCTTTTTTTAATCAGGGTATTAATTTGGTGCTTTTATTAATCAAATTTTAAGAACACTTGATAAAGCAGCTTCTTTATAATTCTCTGTGTATTGAAAGTTATGGAATTCTTTCAAAACTCCAGACCACTCATCAGCTCTCATAATTATTTTCCCTATTTTTGTGATATGGAAGGCTGAGGCTGTACTTCATCAGAGTATAGTGGAGTTTAGCAACTGGACAATTTCCTTATGTGCATTCTGTCAGCTACAGGTTTTAGTAGTACAATTAAGCAAACTTTAGTTCTCTGGAATTATAATGTAGCTTAATCACATGCTACGTCATCCCATGATCCAAAATCTAAGATTGTGATGGATGATTCTGATTCAGATGGTACTTGAAATTTCAAAGTCACCATAAATTTAAAAGATGAGAGCCCCTTCATTGCCTGAATTTCAGCCATGAAGTGATTCTCAGTTATCCTGTGCTGAGGAATTCATATTATTGGGGTTTTTTTATGGGTATATTGTTAAAGAGAAGATTGGATGTCTCTTACTTCTAACATTGAAAGTAAGTTTTATATAGTTTCAGATTCTCTGGAATCCTTTCAGGGAGGTGAAGTAGAGGATACTGTGATACTTTGCATTTGCTTAGCTTTTCTGATTGTGTTAAAATATTTTTCAATAGATATGCTGCAGAGGAATATTCCTTTAGAAAGAGAAACTTCTCATGTAAGTACTTGTTTTTCAAATGTATTCTCTAAATCTGTGCTGCTTTTCTCATACTTGAATTTACTTCTATTTACATTAAATATTCTCTAAAGGAAAATATTATTTTTGTATATGCAGAGACTATGTTTATTGAGACTCTGCAGCTGTGTAGGTTGATGTCTAATTATTCTTTCAAATCTGCCAGTAAATAAATCTTGCATTGTTATTCTATAGTCTGTGGCTATTTCAAGACTTAACTGGCAGGAAAGAGAAGCTTGACTGATCTCCATGAGACTAGAGAAAAAAAAACAGGGATTATTCTTGGAGGTTTTGATCACAATTAGAAACCTATTTTAACGCAGTCTGCTGTCTTTCACAAGATTTTATAAGAGGCATAACTCTTGCCTTGCAAATGTAAACTTGCAAATGTAAAGTGTATCTTTTGGAGCAAAAATAAGGCATTTAATACAGGTAGGGGGCTGAAATTGTGTTTGTGGTTAATTAAACTTGGGTAGTAAATATATTTGTTACTATTTTGAAATGCTGGTTGACCATGTTTCTGAAGCTAATGAGATAATTCTGTTGTTCCTGTGTGTAGGAGAATGTTCTTTAAATCCAGAAATATTCTTTGTGATTTACTGTGATGAAGTACTTTTAAAACATATAGTAGGGTGCTTAATTCTGAGGCTTTTTTCAATAAAAATATCAGTCAAAAATTCTGAAAATACGGCAGGTTTGAAGTTTTTTGATCATGATGTTCTGTAGTAGGAATGTTACTTGAGTTCTAGGAATAAATTCCTTTGTGATGGCTGCTTTCCATTTTAATGTATGTTGTGCTTGGAAGTAGCTAGTAGGGAAAAGTTTCTTCCTTCTGTGTTTATAAACTTCATGGAAAAGAAGTTATCTTTCTTTGTGTTTTGTGTGTAGGTGGAAAACTTGGCTACCCAGATAACAGAAGAACATAGATCTACAGGAATTCAGTGTAAATCTCCAGAAACAACGGATGAAAAAAAATGTAAGTGATACAGAAATACAGGAAATTCTGCAAAGCTTTTCTGTGTTCTACTGTGTCTAGGCCATAAAATGGTATTTTTGAGAAAAGAATAGAATAGGGGAAATTCCAAACTCCAAAGAAATTTATATTCCCAAAACAATTTCTAATATTTCAGTTAATATATTTGATAAAAATATTTCAACAAATTCAATTACTGCACAGAAGAGCATTATAGTAGTTTTCTCAATCATAGGTGAAGAAATGTTTTTTGTTAGTCTGTCAAATAATTACTAATTTTATCCTTCTAAAATAAAAGATAAGGAAGCTCATCATCAGGAAAATCTAAACTTTTTGAGGATAGATGCTTCCTTTTCTTAGGTGGAAAGAAATAAATTTTATTGTAGCCTTTTATTTGTCTGGAAGCAATAAGTGAGAAGGAATATAATCCATTGAATGGCATAAACGTTTCTAAATTAAATTTAGATGCAGTTAGCATCTAAGTAAGTTGGCCATTTTGTTGATATAGCAATTAGAAGACTGACAATGTAATACCTCTTCAAGCTCTGGATTCAACTTCTTATGTCTTTTCAGCATCAGAACTATTTAGAAAAGAGTTAATATCATTATTAATAGCATTTTTTCATAAGAGCTTTTATTCCTCTTCTAAGAATTGTGATATGATGAAGTGAGTGATTAAAAGTCATGTATTCATTAGTGTCCCACATAGCATCAACTGCTTTCCCTGTTTCTGGGTGAGTTGAAGTTGAGGTTGGTGTTCTATTTCTTGATGTGTTACTTACCAAATTTCAGTTTTGAGCTTATCTGTAAAAACAAACAAGCAAACAAAACAAACCACACCTGTAACGTAGAAGAAACATGTAATTCACTTCTGTTATTGTGTTGTCTTCCCTTTTCAAAGAGTGGTCAGAATAACTTTCTGTTCATATTTTTGGTTGTAAGAGGCTGCTTTTCAAACTTTGGAATCTCAATAATAGTGAGCTGGTATGAAAGTGACATGAAAATGTGACAAATGCAGAAGACACTTTTTTAACACTTCAGTTGTCACTTGCTTTTGCAGGCAACCAGCAGATTGCTCAGGATGTGCTAAAAGATGATGAACAAAGTCAGTGTTCCAAAGTGAAACCTGGTAACATCAAGGTATTTTCAAGAACTCTTATGTTCTGCAATTGTAAATATGATGAAAATCTTAATCAGAATTTCTTCAGCAGTTTATTTTAGGAGGTGTTTCCATAATTAAGCTGCTTTTGCATTGTCTTGAGTACAAAAGAACTGACTAGCAGATGATACTTTTCAGTGGGGGAGACAATTAAAGAAAAAGGCAAGGGTCTGTGCTGACTCTTTTAGGTGTAGAAGTCTGAGAGGACTGGGTTGCACAAAAGTTGGGAGCTTGGGATCTCGTGGAGCATTGTTGGATGCCAGCTCTCCAGTCAGTTCAGTGTCTGCATGGGTGTATTGATCTGAGCTCTTCAAGAGGGTATATTGCGCTTTACCTGAGTTCTGCTAAATCAAAACAGGAATTAGGATAAGATAGATGTTCTTTTCAGGAGTATATGCACTATATTTGGGTCTGTCTCACCCACTGATTTGTCATGAAGCTTCTCAGCATCACAGTTTTTAAAAGATAGTACAAAACTTGATGAGTAAAATAACTACTCATGTATTGGGGTGGGGTGTTTTTTTAGTGTTACTGGCCATGATTTTTAGTGTGTAGTAAAGCATCTTTCCTCTCTTGTTTCAAAATAATGTAGGAAGTTATTTCAGGTGATGCAGCAGAAGTGTCCAAAGAAATTGATGTAACACAAACACCTCCTAGAAGTACTGTGGAAGAAAAAGGTAATTAAACTGCCCATTATGGCAGATTTTCTGAACCCATATTGAATGCTCATTTCTTTTCATTTGAATGATTTTTGAGAGAAAGTGGGAACTTGATCCCAGCAAATATACTTACATATATTCTCTGGTTGATTTCTGCTCTATTACTGCTAGCAAATAATGCATTAATCTTAGTTTCTTTAACGGTGAGAAAAGTTTTGATGTTTTTGCTGTTACCACCCACTGGCTCCATTATTGCTTTAGTAGGTATCTTGGGTAGGAATGTTAATGGGAAATAAGCAGGTAGGTGGGGAAAATAGAACAATCAGCATTATATGTGATAAGAACATCTACCTCTGACTACAAGCAAGGGCTGTCCTGTGTAAAAATCCATGACATAACCATCAGATCAGTTTTAGAGTAAACAACCAGAAAAGAGTGCAAGTTGCACTGTCGTAATTGACTTAATTGAACTAAAATAAATAATAAAAGATGGTGTGTCCACATAATTAATATGGCTTTGTTACTTCAGTCTGTTTTTGTGGGAACAGTCTGAGAATGTTCCCTGATGTTAGTTTGACCTAATAATAGTTTTGTTTCTCATGTGAGCAAGTTGACAAGTCTGAATCTGTTCTGCAATGTGCTCGTATGCTCAGCTTCCTGTTTCATGGAACATGTGAGAAAATGGAATAAGGGCTTGTATTTGTCCTACCATTTTATAGTATGTCACAAGTGTGAGCTTTTGTTCTTACCTTAAAATAGAAGACCTCCCTAACTCATCTGGTGTTAGTGGGAAGCATTTTGGCAGATCAATATACACTGTTGCTACAAGGCAAACAGTGTTGATTTCGGATGAGTGTTTTTAGGGAATTTTGGGCTAAAGAATGGAATGACATTTTCAGTGTGGAGGTGTTGTGGCTTTTTTTTTTTTTTTTTTTTTGCCTAATAAAACAAAGGTATACAATTTCTTTTTTTTTTCTTTTGTATGTGTGAAGATGAACTTAACTTTGAACAGGAAATGTCTGAAAAGAAAAAGCACGGTCCAGAATCAAATGAAAATTCTCCAGAGGTGAGTGGTCTTATTCATGTTAACTCACTGTGATAATGCAGGTTCACAGTACTCTGTCTTTGTGCTACATAACTACTTCGTATTTTGTTGACAGCCATATTAAAATTGTCTTCAAAAAGTACCAAATACCAAAGACTTAGGTAGCTCTGTCACAAAGTACAAACTCACAGACCATAAAACATCAATGTCTCATTATGGAAATAGGACCAACTCCCTTCCTAGGCTTAATAGTGCTTACAAAATGTCTAGAAAGCAATTATATAGAGTTGTATAGAAATCATATTTTCTGAACACTTTGTAATTGATGTGGACAGTTCAGTCATTAACAAATAAAACTTGCCTTTAAAAATACTATCTGTCAACAGTTTTTAAGGTCTTTGTTATCTCCTAGGCACGTACTTGAGGTATTCTACAGTATGGGTTACAAACAAATGTCTGATCCCTCAAGATTAAAATTGATGCTGATCTCTAGAAATAGACACTGATCTCAGAAAGGTGTTGCATTTCATCATTTGGGGTTTTTTGCCTCAAATTCGGTTTAAAGAATATGTTTTTATATTTATTCAGTCAAGGCTTCAGTCTCTAAGAACCATTTTGGGGGAGATACTGCTAAACTTCAGTAAATGCTGAATGAGGCATTTAAGCTTTCCTTGTGTATAAGAGAAAGTCTTATTGGGGGTTTTGCAATTTGAGCATCTGACTTTGTTACTTAAAAGTTCTCTTTAGAGCAAAGCTTAAAACTTCAAAGGAAGGGGCCCTTTTTGCTAAAGGTTTGTATAAAGAATATCAGTAATCTGTGTATTGGGGTAATTAGAATATTAGCTCTTTGAAGCACTTGCTCAACATACAGGATGCAGCCTGTGCTATATGGCACTGGGAACAGGGGCTCATGGGATATAAAGTCTGGAGTTCTTGTATGGGGTAAGCCAGCAGCATTTGTGAGACCAAGTGATAGAGGTTTTAGGGCTAGGGGAGCAGAAGGCACTGCATTCTCAGACATGCTTTGTGCCTGAGTCAAACCACTGAGAATTTTGTATAACTGGGAATTGTCTTGTTTCTTTTCACACATATTAGTTGATTTTGTAACAGGCAGTGTCTCCTGCTATTAAAACTTGCCTCATCTATTTTTTAACTGAAAAGTACTACTTCTGCCACTGTCACATTATGAATTCAGTTAGCAGTCTTTGTATTGTATTGCTCAAATGCCAAAAGTCAGTTACAGTAAGTAAAATATTTTTGTCCTTTATTTTTAATAGGAAAATCAGCCTGTAGTAGTGAAACGCAAAAGGGGACGGCCTCGTAAATACCCTCTTGAAGCAGTACAGACTGGTGGTAAGTAGTTCATAATACCTGTGTGGGAAAACAAGGATAATGGTGACATTCAAGTTCTGAACTCATATTTCTTCCCTCAGGTGGGGAGTCAAAAGCTGATATGAGCACTGGGAATGTAAGTGCCTTTATTTTGTTTGGGTGCATTTAAACACAGTATTTCAAGAGCCATTTATATGTTTAACAGTTAACAGCATTTCAGAAACATCTTATGGAAAACTTGATATTTGAGTTCAGTCTAAACAAACAAAACTTACTAATAGTATCTCTTAATGTAGGTGAACTTTTTAAGCAAAATATAGTGTTAATTCAGAATGTAGCAAGTTACTTATCAGCTTCACACTTAGTTCACTTAATACAAGTGTTATTCTAGCTAGCAATATATACCTGTGTTGCAGGGTGAATTTTTGGTTGTGTGCATATGTGACTTTTGGTTTGTGCTGGGAGTAATTTTGGCCTGAAGAGCAAGGGTGACTTTTTCAAAAATGAGGGTTTTTTCCCCTTTACTGAATATATCATAACAACAGCACATGGAATCTTTTCATAGCTATAAAATAAAATATTATGTAAAGCAGCTGTATTAAATCTCATGCGAGAGATAGGGACATACTGGTGAGTAACCTAGGGGCTCATGAAACATGTCTGTCTTCTAAAGCTCAGTGGTGGTTTTATTTCCTAAGCCCTGTGAAGGATATTCACAGCTAGGAAGGTGGTCTGTTGGTATTGTTCCTGCAATCCAGTTGGATTACAGCACAGGGCAGTGATGGGTCAGGCATGTTTGTGGAGTGCAGCCAGTTGGATTTATTCTGGTTAAAGGCTTCTGTCTAGGGAATGCCTCTATTTCAGAGTCAACGTTATTGCATAGAAAAGGGTGGATTTTAAAAATGAAGTTGTGTTGAAACACAGGTTTTCTTTTGCTTGCCTGGTGAGGTACCAGCTGGCATCACTGTTGGAAATCTTGGGAATTTACCTAGTTTATGGACAAAAGGAATTATTGTCTCTCCTTGTTTTGTCCTCATATTTCAGGCAGTCCTTTGAATCCTGTCCCTTCTTACAGGTTGGCTGGAATTCTGTTGCAGAATTCCTAGTCTTTCCTGATTGATTTTTTTTCCTATGTTAATTTAATGAAATGTAATTTGAACTGGTGTGGACTTTGGTTTTTCTGTTTTGGTGTTGTGGGTTGGTTTTTTTTGGGTTTTTTTGGGGGATGTTTTTTTGTCCAATTAAGGGTTAACATTAATTTGAAATCACCCTCAGAAATAGGTGTATCTTGGCACCCTCAGTACTGGAACAGAATCATCCTGTTCTGGTTCAGGTGTTTAAAGGTCTTGTACTTCCTAGCGGTGAGTGAGGGGTTGGTGTGAGCTGCAGGCTGGCTCAGGGGGGAGTGATACCTGCCCTCCACCTGAGACAGGAGGGGCATGACAGTTTCCCCGGGGCTGCTTTGGGAGCACCTTGCTACTTTAGAGGAACCATAGGCATCCTGGTGTGGTCATTCAGTGGTGAAAGCACTGAAGTTTTTGGACAGTCATCATAGTACATTGTGGAATTATATATAGATTTTTCTGCCTTCTGAGTAAATAAACAATTTCTGGTGACTTGTAGTTCTAAAGTGACTGTACTAACTTTTTTGTTGATAATTAAATACTTGGAAATGTGTTTGACTGCAACTGCTTTTATCTTTTGTGTCTTTTATTGCAATGACTTTAGTGTCAGGTTATTGAAAGTGCTGTGATTTGTTTATAGGCTGATTTGTTTCAGTTATTTATCAAAATGGAAAAATGCATCTTACTCTTAAACAACAGTACAAACTTTGTGTGGTCATTAGTGTTCATGTTTTCTAGATTTACAGATTCATTCTACATTGAATGTGAACAAGTTTCTGTGATAATGTCATGCAATGCTGAATTTTTCTGATTTTTTTTTAATTAAAAAACCTACTTTTTTAATTACAGCTGCAGTCTCCTACCTTTGCAAGTAGAGGGAAAACACCTCAAACAGGTAAGCAAATTATACCTGCTGCAATATATAAAATGAAAGATGGAAGAAATGGAAGAAGATTTTCACAAAAATCACATGGGTCCTTCTTCATCCTGACATCATCTCTGGCAGTCAGTGTTATTCATGAATGAAAGCATCTGAAGAAAGAGATGAAGTGCAGACTTGTCCCTAATTGCTACCAAGTTTTCAGTTCCAAAAAAGAGCAGCTTGATAAGAACTTAGCTCAAAGATGCAGCAGCACTGCTCGGTGCTGAATAATGCATTGCAGAATATGCCAAATGATTGAGTAGGCTAAGTACATGGCAGAGCTTCAGAGGAAGGTAGGTGCCCCATCAGACTAGCTCTTAGTGATTGTTTCCCATTTCTGCATGTTTTCTTTCATACAGCAACTATCAATCACACTTACTACATTACATTTCAAATTTTATTCAGTTAATTGATGTATCTGTGGATATGGATCTAAAGAACTTAGGGGTGTCTTGAGGGGATACTTCTTTCCCTTTTCACAACTGCTGTAAGATCTTTGGAACATGGTTGCTTAACTTGACTCAAAAATGTACTTTAAGTGCTTCAAACTAAAATACAATTAAGTGAAATACCTTTCTATTTCTCTTTTCTGATTTTTCTTGTGTATAGAGTCTGAACTGCACTGGTTGTTTAAATATGTCTTTTTAATTATGGCTATTCATTAAAAAAACTTTTAAAAGCCATTTTAGGAAGCAGGTGAACTGAAAAGTAGATTAAAATGGTTTGTAAACAAATTCAAACAAACATGCAAAAAATCTGAGAAACTAAATCTTCAAAACAAATCTTCTGGAGTTTCCAAAAGCTTAGGTTTCTACAGATATACTAATCTGGCTGCACTGAACATATGGGCTGTTTCCTATTTTCTCCACATTTGTTAAAATGTCAGCTTTAATCCATATGCTTCGGAATTGTCTCTGGAGGGTTAGCTCATTGTTTGGTACTTGACTTCTGTGAACTGCCAAGAGAACAGACAAGAATGTGAGAATGAAATAAAAGTGCATTCTGCTTTGCTTTTTATTCAAAAGCAGACACCTGACTGTGCACTTAAAGTTTGAGTGTGTTATGTAACATTTCTGTTTTCCAGGTAACAGGCTGTTGATATCACAGCAGTGTTCAGAGGAGTATATAGAGGGGAATGTACTGTTAAATTTTTCATCCTGTATTAGCATTCATGGGCATAAAGGGGTTGAGAACTCCTGGTGATGAAAATGAAGCCAAGTTGAATCCCTCTGTGCAGTTCACTTACTCTGGTACTTTCTAGGTGTTCTGCATAAGGATTTTGCAGTAGGGACAGACCCACATGTGGAGTGGGATGCAGTTTTATTTTTGGTCACTACAGCATATGCAATTAAGAGACACATGTTTTCTGAAGGTATCATCCTCCCATAACACTAACACTGAACTTGAAACTAATTGCTTAGCACTAATCAACAGTTGCTGCTCTAAAATTAGTGCAATTTTTAGATAGTATGTCTTACTATTTTTATACTTATCTTTAGGCAAAATGCTACATTTTGGTATCTTACAGAGGGTTATCTGTTAAAGGCATATCATGGACCTAGATGGGATTATTCTTCAGTCAAAAACTCCTTTGCTACAGATTTGCCAAAGTGAACCAGAATTATGAAGTGTCTCTTTTGAACACAATTGAACTAATACTGATAATGCTGATTGTATTATGTATGTGCTTATGTGGTGTGTGGAGCTTAATACAGTGGACAGTCCTATGTTTTATTTCACTTATTTTTTTAACACTTAACTATATTTCTGTTTTACTTCATTTGAATTTATATAAAAGTTTTTCCCCCTTAACCTTACAAAGGAGAGCCAAAAAGCTTGTGAGTTTTAGAATATGTTTCTGCTCTTTGAGATCTATTTTAGATCCTTTGCATTGTCATTCTTTTGTTTGTTTCCTCAGTCTAATTGGTGAGGGGTTTAAAGTTTGTGTCCTCTGTTATTTAGCTTTCAGAAATTAGACAGCAATTTTATGACAGGGGGAAAAATATATAAAAGCTTGCTTTTATTTAGGTTTCTCTTTTCTATTGCTAAGGATTTTTATCCTTGCAATGTTGGAGATAATTCCATTTTACGGAGTTCAAAAGCTTTGTAAAATGATCTCTTTCATCACAGAATTAGGGTAGAAGTAGTAACCATGGAGAGAAGCCAAGTTGAGACATGGGGTGCAGAGTTAAAAATCTGTTTAACATGTATAGGTTAGCCTGTAAAAATTACTGAGTAGGAAGTAAGAAGTGTTTCAGCAGAGGATGTCATGTAATTCACCTGCTAGAAAGTTTTTAAATAGTGTGTTTTTGAGCTTCATCTTAGTCATCTTGGTATGAGCACAACTAAGCACTAAAACAGATCACCTGAAGGAACCCATGTTCTTGGAGACTTTCAAAATTGGACTGAACAAGATCTTGTGCAAGATTAGATCAATTAATTTAGCCATGCTTTGAACAGGAGATTGGGCTAGGTGGCCTCTAGAGGCTCCTTCTAAGCCAAATTTTTCTGTGATTGGTTGACAGTAGTTAAAGGAGGTGGTAAGTATCTTCTGCTTTTCCATTAAAACAAAACAGCATATGCAACAAAGCAATAAATATGGTCAGTCATATAAAGCCTTAGTACTTAAAAATTTAATCATTATCCCAGTCTCTGTATGTAAAAAAGTAAAAGAAGGCTTATTTTTTAAATTAGAAAGAGACTCGAAATGTTTTTAGGGCAACTGTGATGTTTACCCAAAGTTGAGAGAGTATGAAAGAACTCCCTTTTAAATTGATTGGTAAAAGATTTGAAGTTCAGGATCAAGTTTTGTTCTTTCTCTTCTTTTTAGGTACAGACATATCTAACAAGAAAGAAACAACAAATGTAAGTGTGATTTGTAAATTTACAAGCAGTATGTAATGAAAAATGTCTGTCTTCTGTGTAAAGTAAATAGTTCTTGACTTACATGGTTTCATTTTATTTTTTCAGGAAGATGAAACTGAGAAAGCAGAACTGGTTGTGCGTAAAAGGGGAAGAAAGCCCAGGTGCTCTGTGGTTCAATCAGAGGAAACAGGTAAAAGCATGAGAGGCTGTGCTACTCCTAACAGAATAAGAAAACACTGCTGTGCCTTTCTGTTTACTAACAGCAACAAGATAAGCTTTATTCAATTTTCCTTTCTTGAGGAAAAATCATTGAGTTACAACTAGTGTAAATATTATGTAAATAAGTGTAAATTGCTGTAATCTCATGTCAGAATTGCTACATCCCAGATGCTTCTATAAAGCCTCATGAATTTTCTATGAATTCTGGCTATGAGCTGTGTAAGTAAACTGTGGTGAATGTGTTAGCAAGATAAAGTCAAACAAGTGTAAATTAAAAATGTTGAAATATGAAGGAAATGGAAAATTACTTACTGAAAATGGGACTTGTGACTAGAATACCTTTTCTAAATTAAGTGTTCATATCCTTTTGGAGGCCTTTTGGAAAATTATAGCATATGTGTAAAATTTTAAATGGACAGAAACGCTGGAGCCAGAGAAGAAACGTCGGAAATTGACGTCTTCTGAAGATGAGCTAAAAGAGCAGGAGGAAGGTGAGGAAGAGGATGGTGAGGAAGAGGATGACGCACATTCTGGGGCCACAACTAGATCAGCCACAAGATTAGAGGCTCAAAGGTAACTGTGTAACACTGCAATAACAAGCTATTTTCTACCTTGTTTTTGGTTGTTGTGGGGTTTGTTGCAGGGAAGAGCTTGTGACTTCCTCTTTGCCTTTTTCTGTTTGTTTATTTTAAATTGATAAGAGCTTCCCAAATAATTTTGATTCTAATTCTAGTACCACTCTTCAAGGAATCTAGAGACAAAAGGTGAGGTTAAGGGAAATTGTTAGGGTCTCAAAAGGCATATTTGAATATGTAACAAGGTAAGAATTGATCCTATTGGCACTCTTCATCCAAGTGATACCTCAGAATTTAAGTCTAAGGACACTTGGTTCTGATAGGTAAAATGGGACACCAGAGTTGACTGTACAATTCACCATTTGGTATTTGGTGTTGGAACAAGGTGAAAATATAATTATCTCTGTCTGTTTCTTTAAGTACATTGTCCAAGTTAGATACATGAATCTGCAGTACTGGAGGACTTTATTTCTAGTATGGTGATCTGCAAGCTTGGAAAGCAATCTTGCTGTGAAAGACAAGTGTGGGTAGCAAGAGTTCTGTTTCAGGAAGCCATTCTTCATCTGTCTTAGAACTGGTCTGCCTTTCTGCCTGCATACTGAATTCTAGCAGAGCTCACCCTCTTGATCTTATTGTGGAAACAATGAAACACTGCAGCTTTGGGAAGTTTTGATGTGTGTTGCTGTCTTTCAGAAGAGAATTGAAGTCCAGGCATTTTTTATGTTGGTGGTGGGATTACTTTCAATTGACCATATCAGCTTCCCTCTTAAGGATATTATGTTTTATTGTATATATTATATGTTAGCCTTTGGGCAGTACTTGAAGTACAGTTGCCACAGTGCTCTTGAAATGATAATTTCAGAACAGAATCTGAAAATAGTTACATTATTCTTCATTTACATAAAAACTGTGAAGGTTTACTTCTACTGCTTAGTAAACAACAGTTTTGTTTTGGTAAAGCCACAGGGACTTCTTTAGTCTCACATAATTGTTAACTCTAAAATTGTAATAAAGGTTTAGGTATTTGTGGGTTTATTCTGCTTGCTTGTGGAAGCATCTACTTTTTTTATAAATTTGGGGCTGTGTCTCAGATTTCCAATGCTACCTTTCTGACTCTGATTGCAACAAAGCATTTCTACCTTAAGGTGCTGCATACAGTATGCATTTTATAAATAGCATCTGGGAATAAGTCTGTGGAAGAGGATGCTTCTTTATATTCAGCATTGCTGGATTTCTCTGACTTAAGTCACCTGTTTTCTAAACTGTGAAATTAATCACCAATAGTCAGTAGTTTTTCTGGTTTCTGAACTTGTGGATACCAAAGCTTACATGAGTGAATTCAGACTATAGTATGTTCTTTTAAACAAAGACACTTATGTACAGAAATTATTGCAAGATTTGGAATGGATTGGTTTGGTTTTGATTTTCTTTGTAAATACCAAATATTGTCAGTAAAGCAATCTTTTGATTCTACATTTGATACAGAAATACCCAGCTTGGCTTCGCAGTGTGTCTTGAAGCAGGCAAATACCTTTTTTTCACTGTTTCTTTTGGCAACTTTGATTTACTTGTTGCAAATACTGTGCAGTCTTGATTATCTGCACTTGGAATGCAAGAAGAAATTGACTTGCCAAAAGTATTTTGTTATATATAAATTCATCATTCTTTTGTGTTACAGAAAAAAGGCCAGCAAGCCAACCACACGTGCAACTTCTAAAGGCAGCAGTCCAAGTTCAGTTTCTCCTAGAAAACGACAGAAACTAGCAGCTAAAAAAAGATCTCCAAGTGATACAAAAATTAATAAATCTCCTCCATTGACACAGTAAGTATTAAAGTTGAATGTACTTTGAGGATTTGTTCTGGAAGCCACTACAGTGATCCTTTCCTTATATGTAACATACTGCTTCAAAATCTGAACAACAGACTAGTTTTGTTCTGTTCTCATGTGAATTATAAAAGCTTTTAAAGGATTTTCTTCTGTTTACATTTTTTCTTTTTCTTCCTTTATTTTGACATTTGGAAGACTAGATTTTTTTCTTATATCCTTGGAAACCTCTTGGGGGAGTCTGAAAATGCTGTTTATGTAGTATTTTAACTTCAGCTGTGAGTTTTTCCTGGGTGGGGGGTAAGAGCATCAGTAGTTCAGGTTAAAGCTAAATATGATGACATGATTCTAATGCTTCAAAGATCTAAGATCAGCTGATAAAAAGAGGAGAAAGTGAGAGCCCTTATACCAAGTTTTGAATATATTTCCCTTTCCCTCCTTTCCTGTTCTACTTTTTAATTTGTAAAGCTGAGAGCATAGTGCAGAGTCCCAAGGGAATAAGTAACAAACATGATGCACAGTTGGTCTGCATCTTGAAGTTTACCTGTAAAATGTGTTGTATGCCAAACAAGTGTAGCTGTCATCCTTTCTGAAATGTGTCAGTGTCAGGCTGAACCTGGAGAGCTTGTGCATTGTGCACTGGTGACTGTCACAGTGCACTTTACACAGTACACCTCAGCTCCATTATTTTTTGTGGTCATGAATGGCCGAGAGTTTAAGCCCATTCACAGTTAGTTGCAGCTGAAATATGGTGGGCATATAGACGGGTGTCAATGCACAGGGTATGTGAAGTCTGCCCTTTACTCCCTCTTGTGTATGCTGGGCTTGAGATACTGTTGCTGCTCTTTTGTCTTTGTGAGACAGGGGACAGGGTAATGAAGTCCATTATGTTCTGTTATAAATCCACAAATCTTTCCAGAGAAAGAGAAGGAAGAAGTAGAATCCTAGCCCCAAATTGTACGTGTGGAGCACTCTCCAACATAAAGAATTAGTACTCCATATCTTATTAAGAAGTGGGTTTTAGTAGTAAGCTTTTATATAATATATTAGAGATGGACAATTTAGTTCAGCCTTCTGAATAAAATTGTGCCTGACCACTCTTCATTGTGGAAATAATTATTAATGTTTTTTCAGGTTAAAGGTGCAGTCTGCCAAGCGTAAAAGGGAGGACAGCCCAACAGTGGTACGGAGAAAAGGCCAGCAGAAGGCAGAGGAGACGCCACTACTAAAGAAAGCAAAACGATAATCTTTACCAGCCAGTACTGTTCTTGGAAGAGTCAAAAGGAAAACAAACATCTGTGCTTCTATTTTTTTTAAAGCAAAGGGATTTGCACGTGCTTGTTTCAGAGCTCTAAGTTAAACAATGCAGTACTTTTAAGTTACATTTTAAACAGCTTTATAATCTATTGTTTATACAGAATATTATGTACATTTATTTCAGATGAAAAATAAGTTTACTTTGTATCTGAGTGAAAAACAAAGTAGTTATATATTTTATCACTGACTTGGAAAGTTGGAGTTTCCCAATGTGACATGCTAATGCAGATGCTTCCAGCCCATAAGGCACCCATGTGCCTACTAATACTTTGTACATAAACTTGTAAAAATAGGTTGTATTTTACTCTGTGTATGAATCTGATCAATGATGGACATTTTATTTATTATATGGAAAGCATTGGTCTGTAAACTTTAGTATATATCTTAGGGTTTTTTAATTATATATTTTACATTCTATGCAGATGTCAGTAGGAAACTTCCCCTCCGCTCCCCCAGGGCTGTCTAAAATCTGAAGTTCTCTAAAATATGCTCAGACAGTTGGTAAAATATTTTTCTCGCATGCATTAAAGTAGTTTAGCATAGTGAAAGGGACTTGGCTCCTTTCTGTTCACATTTGTGGCAAAGTACAGCATTTAAAATGTAATCTTACTAGATTATATTTTCACTTGGAAATTTACTACCAACTTCAAGAAATAAATAGTACTAGGTTAGATTTATTCACAGTCAACCAATACCACCCTGAAATGAAAGTTTTATTTTGCAACTAAACACATGTTCTTTCAGTATTTATCTTTTTCAACAAAGAGGGACCCATTGAAATCAAATGTCACTTCTCCTAACTATAGAGCTTCAGCATTTTATGTTACATTTTATACACAGGTATTAAAAATAGAAGCTGGTATTATTGCCAGAATCTTTTTTTAATGTATATTAACTCTGGTAAGAGCAAATGTTCAAGTGAAGTTGTATATAAAGTTAAACTTTTCTTATGATCAAATGTGTCTCTTGTTATGATGTGATGAATTGCCAAACAATCTGAGATTATTTTAAGTGTTTTGTTGATATTCTGGTTTATAATTAAAAAATATTTTGGGGGTTGGAATTTTACTTTTTTTTTCTTTATTTCTCTTTTTTTTGGTGGGGTTTTTTTTTTTTGAACTTGTTGTAAAGCAGATGTTTCGGTCAGATATTCTGCTAGGTTTCTTACTGAGATTTTTGTATAAAAATATAAAATGTTTGCCAAAAATCTGAGTTGCCATATTTTATTTTCCTTTAATTGTTTTACTGGGGAACTTGTCTTTACACATGTGTCTGGTTGGAGTCATGTCCATAAACTTTACCTGGTTAGTGTCTTTAAAAAATGTTCACAGGTGCTTACATGTTAGCAGTAGGGAAAATCAGCTTGCCTGCCTTAGGACACTATAGAAGTGCTCACATAATACTTTTCTAAGTAAATCAGTCTGAAAGAAGAAGATCTCTTAGCTCTGAAAATTAATTCCTTTTACTTTCTACCTTAACTCTGCTGCCATATTAATACATGCCTTGATAGCATACTGATTGATGCATTCCTGTATGTTACTAATACTGATGTGTATGCACAGCTGTAGGATGGGATAAGTTGAATCTTTCCTTTTTTCCATTTTTTTCTCCTTTGCCCCCTGCAGTATGCATGGACCAAAGTTCTGTATTTTGTCTCAGTCTTTGTTCTGTAAGGCTAAACTGCTTGTTTTTCCGTGGCTGCTTTCCAGACTTCAGGTGGGATTTGGAATCCTTCCCTGTACCTGTTCCATTTGTTTCCTTACACCTGAATTCAGTAATGAGGTTGCTCAGGGGGTTCCTAAGGAAGCCTTGCCACTGCACTGTACATTATTATCATTTATTCTCTCTGCTGATAGTACCTGTCCTGCTCCAGGGCAGTTCATATTTGCCTCTTTCACAGGCAGAGCTCTTCTGAGGGATTATAATGATTGACAAAGCTCTGACTTGTGTCAGATCCTTTTGACTGGCTCTTGTCTGATATCTCAGTAGATAAACAACTCTGAAGATCAGTGTCAGTCTCTCAAAGCTAAGCTCCTAAGAGGTGGCCTACTGTCCTTTCCCCTAGTGATGGATAACATTTAGGAATAACATCTGGGAACATATCGTGTATGGAATGTATCTTTGATCATTGATTAAGTTATTCTGTAATATGAAAGCATTAAAGGAATTATCTTTCTACAGGACAGCCACTTTTACTTAAAGAGAGGGTAAAAACTGCCAATTCCACAGACTTTCAGCTTATGCGTATTTCACTTGCTGGCTGCCACCTTTCTTGTCAACAAAATAGACATTTATACTAGGCTACATCACTGTCAATGCCTATTAGGAATTTTTCCCAATATTTTTTTTTTGCTCAGTAATTTCAAAGTGTCATCTAAATTACTATTGCACTTTACAGGAACGGTACTGGTCTGCTGTAGTTAAGTAGAACTTGAGAGGTTCAGGTTGGCCATAAGGAAGGGTTTCTTCACTGTAAGGGCAGTTAAGCCTTGGAACAGGCTGCCCAGGGAGGTGGTGGAGTCACCATCCCTGGAGCTGTTCAGGAGTGACTGGATGTGGCCCCGTGCTGTGGCTGAGTTCACATGGTGGCATTTGATCAAGGGTTGGGCTCAAGGATCTTGGAGATCTTTTCCAGCCCTTGTGGTTCTATGCTGAATGTTCCCAGCTTCCAATTCTTTTGTACCTTCTGTCTCCCAGAGCTCTTCTGAGCACGAGACAGGGAGGGGAACAAGAATCTGTTTTCCTTGGGTGTATGCAGCAGGAGTCATGTTAAGGCCAAGTCGTAGAGAGGAGTCAGGCACAATAAGTCTGACACTGGTAATGTGGATGATTATGACTGGATTTATTGCTGATACAGGATCTAAATATTGCCAATGTAAGACAAGCAGGTCTAAAGGGTTTATACATCATCAGGAAGAGTTAGAAGTGTTTTGCACTCTTTTTGGCTTCACAGAATCCACAATTATAATACAAGCACCTCTGAAGCTACTTTAATATTTTATCTCATTATGTGACAGTTCCTCCTGCAATTCTCACCTGGTTTGCTTCTTGGGACAAATCATACTGCCTATAAAAGATAGTCTTCCTCTCTTCCTCCCTCTCCCACTTTGCAACTATCTTTTGCCACAGTCACACACATCCATCTTCTTTAGAAGTGAGGTTTGTACTCCAGCTTGAATCTTGACATATGTGTAAAGCAGTGACACTTTCCTAGCCCATGCAAATTTAGAGAGGTCAGGAGAAAAATACTGTCCTACACTTTGATGAAACAGAATGTCCTGAAAGTGTTTTGTGGGGAGATTTGCTCAGGGCTTTTTGGTGCAATAACATGGCTAGGCTTCAATCCCAGTCAATTTCTAAACCACTTGGCTGGTTTTTATGTTTTAGTGGCTGTTTGTTCTTCCAGTTCCTTCTCTTGGGACAACTTCATTTCTCTGTATATTAAAATACTGAGTGTGCAGAGATGTGCTGGTAGAAGACTGAGTTCAACTCCTCCCAGAGTTTCACAGAACATGACCTTGAGTCCTGCTTGCCATACACAGCTGCCTGTATTACCAGCTGGCTGTTGGCTTGTTCTCAGGATCTCTTCATATTTCTGATGCATTCTGCTTAAGGGCTATTTACACCTCTTAACTCTCTTCAACGTGAAATACTATGGTTTTATGTGCTATATAGCTTTTAAATCACACTAATGAATTTTTTGTTGTTGTTTTTTTGTGGTGGGTTTTTAAACCAGCTAGAGGGTCACCAGTTACAAGTTTGCAGTTTTCATTTTTAGGCAGGGTCTGGCAAGATTTTAAGTCTTGCAACTGGTGAAATTTCCCTCTAGAGCCTGATCCAAAGTCAGTAGGTACACTCAGCAGCTGGGGCAAGGTTTTTGCTGATGTTGGCAGATGTCTGAGTGCCTCAGTTTTGTATTCCAACAACTTCTCTAGTAACACATATACTTCTCTCTTGAGGGAGGCTGGGTTAATCTGTGACATCCATCCCAAATACACATCTACTGTTTCTTCTCTCCCAGCCAGTGTTCCAAGACTATCCTATACAGAACCATATCTGGCCCTGATCCCTCGGAGGGTGCATAAAGTCTTGAGCTGCCTTAATCTCTCCAGAAACTCAGTAAAAAATTGTCCCATAGCATTTGGCAACCAAGAGCAGCAAGTGCTCCTGGTTGTAATGACAGTCAGCAGATGCCCACTGTGAAGCAAGTCCAACACCAGCTTGGGTATCTATACCTAAGAGTGGCCTGATACCTATATCAAGTTCTGCATTAGGAAAAGATAATTTGCCACCACAGACTTTTGGTACTTCCTTGCTTTTGGAAGAGGTGGTGGCACCTCTGCAATGCTGAGCATCACTGGTCTGAAGAGGGGGAGTTGCTGCTCTGAATCTGGCATGCCTTTACAGATCCTTCCAAAGCAGAATTTGGTTTCCTTGAAGCTGTACCTGTTCATATTGTAAAGAGTGAAAGTAACTGGTACACTTTCATTCTCTTCCCAGTAAATTTTTCAGTTTTAAGGTTTAATGGGACCATCCTGACAAAGCTGACTGCACATTCATACAGCATACACCTACTCCAAACTCTTGATAACTCTGGTATCCTCATAATTGCCTGCTCAGAAGACTCATACCTTCAATTTCAACAACCTTCTTCCATCTATTTCATTTGCTTGTAGCTTCAGTTTGGAGGAAATTGCCCATGTCAGCCTTCTGCAGGTCTTGGCAACTTCTTAAAGATACTGAGCTCGCTTCTTCCAGAATATTCCTTGTCCCAGCTATGTACGCCACACTCCATTACTTCCATCAGCTCCTCAAAAATCTGGGGCCTGTTTCAAACAAGTTGGGTTTTTCACTACTAAAACATGAAAGTTTAAACATCAAGGAAATTCTATCTCCATTCTAATCTCTGTTTCAAGATGTTTCACCAAAATTCCTTGAAAGGGTATTTCTCATTTAAACCCGCTTCCTCTTTCAAATCTCAGCTTTTTAGTTATCCTTGCTGGCTTTGTGAATAAAGTCCAAAAGAAAAATATAATAAAAATAAATGTCTTGCTGGGAGTCCCTGGATAGCTGTATTTAAAGCTAGGAACATAACACTCTTGCCAAACAACCGGGGAATGAAAATATGATTTGAAATGGCCGTAACTTAGTAGGGCACGAATAGATTTTTGGCACTGACTGTCAGAGGGGTGGGGTTGCATGATCAGGCTGTGACTGCAAGACACTTTTCACCTTCCCTTTTCTGCCCCTTTGCCAGTGCCTTTCTCCATGCCAGAGTTGAGTTGTACAGACTGCTGGATCAGGGAGTTTGAAGTTACCTCTACAAAACAAAACTGCAGATAAATTTTTAATGTGATTGTTTTATTAAACCAGCTGCTGATGAAACCGGGCAAATTCTGCTGCCTGCACAAAGATGTCCATGTGGCAGAGAGGGGCTGTGAAATCACCTTTCCATTGTACCATGGATTTGAGTGCCCTTACATTCATCATCCAGGTGCACCATTAACTCTCCCATTTATGGCATTTATGGTACCTCTCTATCGATAACTGGTGTATAAGTGAACAGTGTTTTGTCTCTAGAAAGGATGAAGCCCACAAATTACCTCAAAGAGGCTTGTTAAAAGAAGGATAGATTATGCATCACCAAGGATAAGATTTTTTATTTTGGGTATTTGTTTAGGGTTGACAACAAATTATGCTGACAATTGAAAGGTGTGTATCTCTACCCTCACCATCACTATGACATATCAGCAAGCCCAGGTCCTCTGAAATGTAGGAAAGCTGTCACAGAGCCCTGGCCCCTGGTGTCACCAAATACACTGAAAATATCTATGCTTTCCACTGGGGAAACATAAACCTTTCTGTCAGTTCAGTCTGGAGATTAGGTACCTGCTGCAGTCCTGGTGAGCTCCATTTGGGCTTTTCCTTGTGGAAGGACAATGCTTACACGTGGCTCCAGCTGAGCCATACACAAAGTGCAGCTCTTATCCAGCTTGACTAGCTGGTGGCAATAAAACTAAAGTAGAAAAAGCTCTATAACATATCTCAGAATAATTTGCACCCTCACAAACCACATGAATAGACCAAAATTGAGCCACATTTTTAAACACATCTTCTTTGCTGATCACACAGCTGGACAGCACAGGCACTGGCTGTACCTCTGTACGTGTGCTGAGGATGAAACTGAGTTTGAATAACAGAGCAGTATCAAAGCTATCAGTCCTACTGTCAGCTGGAGAACTCAACCCTCCAATGATGGCTTTTTCTTTTCTAGATTTCATTGTAACATGTCACACATGCTGTGCAATGATTTATATGAGTCAACATACATTAAAATGAATGAATAAAGAGGAATATATGAAAGAAAAATGCTCTGTGATCACATTCATGATACTCCAGCATCAGTTCCAGTATATAAACTTGAAAATGTTAAAATTAAATAGTCATTCCCGCTTTGGTGCCCAAAGCAAGCAGAGATTTGGAATATGACTTTCCTTTCAGACAATGATAGGTTCACTCTGCTCCTTTTATATAAACAAGAGCTAAGGATTGCTCAGTAATACAGTGCTTATTTAACTCTATTTGTTCAGGATTTTTCATGCTAAGTAAATAGGCAATATAAGGCCACTTTAAAAAGATAAATAAAACTTATGATAAAACTTCTTTCAACTAATTTTGAACTTAGAACTCTATGTGGCCCTCAATGACAGGAAATATCCTCTTGGGGAAGACCTAATCAAAGTAAAATGGTAGTCATCCATTCCCAGCAAGATGCCACCTCCTTTTCTGGATCAGAGGAGGGCCTGGGGAAAGAAACTGGCATGAAAGTGGGGAAGAGGAGCCACCAGATATGAGCATGAAGGGCCACAGAGCCCAGGGAGGCCCTGGAGGTTGTGCCCTTTCCACACCCTGCTGCCAACAGTGCTGGGTGGAACCAGACCACCAGAGAGCGGCTGGAGGCTCTGAGAAGTTGGTCCATCTCTTTATGAAAGTTTGGCACCAACACCTCTGGAAGGCAGGCACAGGACAGCCACTCTAATGGAGGGAGGAAAAGACTGGCTGGTCCACTGAGCAGGTACTCCAGGTTGTCCCAAGTATGTGATGTCTGACCAGATCCCACAGATACCCAGTGATGGCAAAACACACACCACCCCCATGCCATCCAACCCTTGCTGATCATTAGATGGAAAGAATTTTTTTCTAGCCTGAAATTCTCTGTTGCAATTTTTGCCTTTTATTCCCTGTATGACCACATCTGTTTACAGTGAGGTACCACCCCTTAAGACATGCTTTTTGCTTGATCTAGTTTTGTTACTTTTCTGTTTTCAAAAATCAAAGCTGTATTTGTTCTCAGCTTTCAGTGGCTCATATATTTTCCTTCCCACTTTTCTACTTAAAAAAAAAAGAAAAGGCAGAACAGCATGAAACCCTCAATTTAGGCAGAAGCATAGAGCAAAGGTTTAATCTGTTTTGAAATAAACATATACAAAGGACAGAGTTCTGCATTAAAAAAAATAAATAAAAGGT
>NW_005054297.1:1015517-1023359 GCF_000277835.1 Geospiza fortis | reverse complement strand
CAGCAGCTGCAGATTTTTGCCCTGCAGTCATGCTTTGCAGGAATACCTCAGTTTGCCTTAGCCTGGAGCTAGCAGACCCAAGGATCCTCTTCAAGTGCATCCAAGAAAGAAGAAAGGCAGCTGTGCCATGTAACACATGCACAAAGCTTTGCTGCCACA
The DNA here is from genome assembly GCF_000277835.1 of Geospiza fortis. Lineage (NCBI taxonomy): Eukaryota > Metazoa > Chordata > Aves > Passeriformes > Thraupidae > Geospiza > Geospiza fortis. The sequence continues at coordinate 1,023,200 of NW_005054297.1, read as the reverse complement.
GACATATTGTGAATTTCATTTTTCTTGCATGAACAAAATACTGTCCAGTTACCACTATCACCTCGTGATGAATGTTCACACAGTTTTGTTGTATTTCCAGAACTGGGGAAGCTTTTCTTCTGAAAACAGCAATAGGCTCAGTGTGTGAGTGATAAGTATTTAAAGTACAATTGGTTATTATTTGCTATGATGATTATACACCACAGTGACAATAACCCAAAACTGAATAATCCATCACAAGTGAACACAAAGCCGAGTAGATGCTACCACAGTAAAGGATGTGGGGATGTTCTGTATTGAGGCACCCTATGAGACAGAGAAGGAAAATTCTTCCATTCCTTCATAGTGGTCTCCCTTTCTAGGAAGTAGTATAATGGGCAAGGGAAGTACTCCACTTTTCCAAGTTCTCCTAATTATTTTCTTAAGACTTTTCCACTTGATCTCTTGAGATAGCAGGATTGTTCAAAGACACCAGTGAATAGAGGGCATGCTTCACAGATCTCATTCTTTTACTCTTCTCCCTCTTTTCCCACCTTTCTCAAATTTTCTCAGCTTTTATCATCTCTTTTCTTCAGGGAAAAAAAATGGAAAGTGACTGGCAGCTCTAAAAGGAAAAGGAATCCAATTACTTTAGTTTTCACTTAAGTGCATCAGTCTTTAACTGTCCTTCTGCACCATGTCTTCAATTCTCAGGGACCAGGGAAGAGGAATGGTCTGGAGCCAGTTCAACATGCCCATTGGACCAATATTTGCTCTCTGCTGGCCCAACAGCTGGAGTATTTTGTCTTGGTCCAGTTGGGATCTAGCTGGGTGTAAATACTAAAATATACTGACAGAAAACTTCCAGCCTATTCCAATAATCTGGCCAGAATCATCAAAAGTGAGAGGCAAAGATCCTGGTGCTGCTGAGCTCCCATTTGCCAGTAAGGGAACCAGCCCAGCAGGGCTGAGGTCTCATTCAGCTGCTTTTGAGATTTTCCCAGCCTCCTCCTTCTGTAAAATGCCCACCTAGAAGGCAGGTGAATAATCTGTCTTGTTGCAAAGCAAGGCCAAACTCTGGGTGCTACAGAAAGGGACTCCAAGTATCACTCCTGTGCTTCTGAGCAAGTGACTCAGGAGATTTTGGGGACAAATTGTGCAGATCTTCTCTAGACAAGCAGTTGCTGGGTTGCAATTTTTTTGGAAAAAACTTGCTTTCCAGGCACGGAGAGTCCTACAATAGCCACTAGATGGCAACGGGTGCCTGCCAGGTTAGCGGCGGGCAGGGTCCACCGGCAGGCACAGGCTGGATCCCGCTCCTGCCGCTGGAACCCAGAGCCCGGGGCAGCTTAGACAGGACCCACAGGGGCTCGAGAGAGGAGCAAGGCAGGGCTGGGGTGCTGTGCTCCTGGGCCACCACTCCTGGATATCCTGAGCCATCCATCCACTAGCTCCTCCTGTGCTGCTGCTCTGCATGGCACAGCAGGATTCACCCCTTTGAGCAGAAACAGCTTTCTTCAACTCTGCATCCATGAGAAAGCTGTGTAGCACACCATGCACGAGCCCAAATCCACCAAGTGTTTTGTTTCCAGATGCAATATTAAATTCTGTGTAATACGGGTTATCTTTATAGGCACATCAAACTTCTTCAGGAACAGTGCATTTAACTTTTTTTTTTTCTCAAGTGTAATGAGTTCGATTTGGTGGTTTAATAGAAACCATCCATTCCATTCCATTGTTTCCTCCTTTAGGTCCTTCTCATTTCTTTCATTTTCTAGCCCACTCTTCCTAGCACTTTTCCAGACTAATTCCCACCATCCTCACTTCTCATTTGACCCATCTTTCACTGAATGTCCATTTGTTCCCATCCCAGCACTTGAATTCTCCGACAGGATCCCCCTCAAACCTCATTCTCCTTTGCTTTCCTCTTGTTCTTTTCCTTTCCCTTTCCCTTCTCCTCATCAGTTTCTTGCAAACCCTTGAATCACATATAATTTAACTTCTCCCTTTGCCCTTGTCCTCCTTTTATTTCTTAAAATCCTTTCTTCAGCTCCATTCTTCCCTAATCTCAGTCTTCTTGGCATGACCAAGACTTTTGTGGGTGAAAAAAGTGCATGAAGGTATTGACATTGAACCAGGTCAGCCTTTACCTAGGGGGCCTTTACCTTATTTGTACTAGCTTCTGCAAGTCAATATGATGAGGGAAGTTGTGTAAATATCAAGTAAAGCCATAATAATCCCCTTCTCCTTAGCTATCCTTATTCCTCATTTCTTTCAATTAACTCTGATGTGACTGGAACCACTTTTTAGGCTTCCAGGATGCAGAAAACAAGAACTGGGACAGACTCAATATCAAAAAGCAGCTGACCCAGAAGTTGGGAAAATAAAACCTGTTCTTCAAGGAAATTATTGAACAGTCTCTGGCTCTTGGAGAAAATGCACAGGGGATTTTTCTGTCATTACCCCAGATGCTGGGGCACATGACAAGTGATGTGTATCTAAGCAAGCTACAGCCTGTAACAACCCATTATATTCACAAGCTGGTTTTATAATGAGTCTCAGAATCAACACTTTCTGAAAAGCAGTTTATTAAATGCAAGAATATGGCACTGCAATGCTCACAAGTACCACTATCACATTCCATGTCCAAAGGGCTGGGGCTATTGGAACAAAACAATTCACAGATCCCCGTCATGACACTGATTTGTCTTTTCAGCTCCACAGCTGCTAGACCTGCCTCCTCCTCACTGAAAGGATCTCACTATCTCATTATCCAGGTGTTCTGACATTTACTATATCCTCTGTAAAAGCAGCTGTTACTTTATACCAAAGCAGGTACCTGAGCTGCCCGGGCCTGCTTCTGAAGTCACCATGAAGAAAGCAGCCCCAGGAGCTGCAGGGTGCACCTGGCCATATGCAGGCCAAGGACTGAGGCATTTGGGGTTGGAAGGTGGAAGTTCTTCCATATCCTCCACAGACTGCAGGATGCCCACCCTTCCCTCCAGCACGCTGCTGCTCTCCCAGAGCCTGCCCACAGCTCACAGGGATTCAGGGTCAACATTCAGGTCTTATGCTTGCAGAGGTTTGTTACAGTTAGATGTCAAGGACACACTAAAATAGATCAATTAAACTCTGTGAAAGAAATATGATTGTACATGAAGGTCCTTTGCCCATGGGAGATTTTTGTTCCCTGCATGATGACTATGGATAAAGTCAGAGGTATGGATATCCATGACTGATCCATAGACATACATACCATCTGTGTTTGGAAAGCTCAGACAGCCAGACCAAATCATCACAACAGCACAAAAATCTGGGACTACCACAGCTTTGCTGCTTATTTTGCAGAAGACCATACTGCAGACATCTTTTTGGAGCTATAAAGCATAACAACTCATTTTACTGAGTTGTGTTTCCTGATGAGGGAGCATATCTGGTGCAGAACAGTCTTTGAGAGGTGTTGCACAAAGTGTACAGTGTGTCAAAGAAATATAGACACATCTGAAGTCCTCCAGAGATATGAAAGGAGAGTTGATAGCAACATTTTTAACCAAAGCCTGTGTTTTAATGCTTCCTACAGGCAGCAGTTTACTTTGGTCCTGTACAGGGTTGGAAACCTAAGAGTACATGGATAAAAACATGGGGTTGTTAATCAGCTCTCATAAAATACAGATGATGCTATAAAGCACCAGAAGGTCACACCACAGACTACCTTCCTTCCAAAGCAGGGAGAGCAGAAAGCTCTCATTTGTCCTGCCAAAAATAACCTCATCCATAGTGCAGGATATCACAGTTTGCCATCTTGGAAATATTCCTTCCAGACAGCACTCCTCTACTCCGTTTCACTTGCAGACATATTTCTGCATCCTTTAGTTGTGAAAAACCAGGAGAAATAAAAGGATTTTCTTGGTTTTCCAAGGAATCCATAACTGATGCTTTGTCCATCTACATTTCTGTCCATCTCCCATCACAAAAGTTTCTCACTAAGTCACAGGAATCCTTTAGTACTGGATGTTTTTCCAACCATCTCATTTACACTTGGTCAGTTAATGGGTAGGGTACAAAGGAGAAAACAGGGTGCTTATTTGTAGTCATCCACAACTGATGTGCCCAAAGTCTCTTTCCTTTAAGAAATACTTAGAAAATAAGGACAATACCTGTATTGCCCGCAGACAACTTGTGTCATGTTTGATTTTTTGGTTTGTAATTTTCAGGCAGCCAATTAAATCTGCAGGTGTACTGAACAAAAGAGAGTCACTCATTTAGTTGTGAAGTTCATGTAAGTATTTGCATTCTCACTGAGCAAGCCAAAAGAATTAGTGATTTAATGTAAAAGCTGTGTTCAGATGAAATGTACAGTCACTGTACATACAAAATCATTGCCAGTGGAAACAACTCATACAGTGAACCTGCTAATTGCCCTAACTCCATAAACTCAGCCCTGGATCCCAGCTCTCCATGCTCAAACTGCTTGGCTTGGCTGCTCCACCCCAGGTCACTGGGCAAGGCCAGCAGTGTGAGCCTGCAAGGGAGCTGCAGGCAGGGAGCCCCATCACACAGCAGGCAGAGCTGGAGGCAGAGCTGGGGAATTCCCTCCCAGAGGGGTCACAGTGCTCCCAAGGAGGATGGGGTGCCTCCCTCACATGGAGTGAGACTCTTGGTCTAAACTGCCTGGCTCCTTCTCTGCTGGGCAGCACAATGGGCACTCCTGGCACCAGAGCCAGCACTGATGGGTGCTGCTGCTGCTGCTCTGACACCTCTGATTGCCCTTCCAACACAGGAAGGCAATCACACAGGCCTGGGTCCAAAATAGGATGGATATTCCACAATTCTCTCTCTGCAACACACCGTGTTTGAGACACTTGAGTCAGAATAGGAGCTCCTGAGTCAGGTCTGCTCCTCAAAGCAGCATCCCATCAGCCAGCACTGCATGCAAGAGACTGTCCAAAACACACAGAAATGCCACATCCCATCTCCACAGTTCAGGCTTCCTATTCAGTGGGAGAAGGATGTGAAACAAACAAGTCCTTGATCTCAAATTCTGAAATTTTTGAGCAACCAGTGATCTGTGAAAATTTATAAGTCCCAAACGCTCCCAGATTTTACCTTTGGTGGGTGTCTACTCCTGATATGAATAATAAAGAGATAGAAACATTAATATAAAATTAGTACTGAATTGCTATCAATAAAGAAGTGACCCCTAGACAAAGAGGTAAAATTACTTTAGAAATGTAAAGAGTGCCAGTATCCTGAGAGGCTCATTTGATTTACCTAAGCATCAAAAGCAATAAAAATATTTAAATGTTAAATACCCCAATGCAGCCATTGATTTAGTTACCAAGTTAGTCCATCATGTGTGAAAAATGAGCTCAGCTACTTCAAACAAAAAGTAGGAAAGGTTATTATTTCTATATAGGCAGAAGAGCAGTGGTAAAGGAAACTTGGACTTCATATGATGTTGTACCAAATAAACATCAAATGATTAATCTGTGCTAGGAGTGTTCTTAAAAGCCTGGAGATTTGCACACAGGAAATGCATATACTGTAATATGGTGGATAGTCATTAAAATGTTCTACTAAATAATAGGGAAAAATTCAGAACAAGTAAATATACTTGTGTGGATGACTCACATATGAGTGTGGATGACTCACTCATACATGACATTTCTACTTCAATTTTTCTATCAGGTACTGCAAATAAACAGATTAAAAGCTAAATACAGGGTCTGCAAAAGCTTTACTTAACGAGTGTGAGAAGCACCCGGCTATTTACATATACTGATTTGGTTTTTGTTAGTAAAGCAAGCTAATCTTATCCAGGTTGTATTGCTATCCTACAGGTAACTACATCAGAAAATAAGGAATATATAGCCATTTATGTCTTTAGTTGGAAACCTAGCATAGAAATAAGGAGACAGTCAAAGAGAAGATTTATTTCAAAAGCTGTGATGCCTGGAGCTGTTGTGGGACAGGGCTCTCAGTGTGTACAGAACTTGTTGGCTCCTTGCACCAAGCACCAGACACAGCCATGCAGCTCCACTCCTTCCTGAGAGCATGATGTGGTTAGACATCCTGCATGCCTTTTCCTTTTCAAGGCCTTGCAAGGAGGAATAATTCAGGAGAAACTGCTGTGCAGTTAAATGAAATGTTGGTAGGTTTATTTTCATGCTTTTTTTCATGCTTGGTACTCTGCATGCCAAGCTTTCACTTGTTAGTGTAAAGATGAAGTAACAAGAGGGAGATTTGGGTTGGTTTTGCCAGAAACAGCATCTCTGAGCAATAAAATTGGGAGAAAATGTGTCACTGTATATATGCAACCAGCAAAATTCAAGCATTCTTTTCAGCTTGGTTGTAAACTCTTGTAGAAGTGTTTTTGTTTGAGCCTCCCAGCCCTAAAGGACATGGGCTTTTCCCCAAATAAGGAATGAAAGGGAATGTAAAGCAGCTATTAAAACCTACTGGGCTAATTTTTTAAAATGTTGTCACATTAGTGAGAATAAAGTTCTCATTGTCAGCATTATATTTGCACAAATTCAGTTGAATTATAAAAATCATTCAAATTTTTCTCTTAATTGTGGAAGGTAAATCCTTCTCTCACTCAAGTCTGTAAGCATCCTACAGGTGACATCTCAGCAACAACCCAGGATCCTGATGTCAACTGCAAAAAGCAATTTGAAGACTGAGTGTGGCAGCAGTCACTTATATGAGATCCCTCATGGAATACATGGAGAAATCTTGACAGGAGAGTGGTTTAGAGATGTACAGCTGTCACCTACTGTGTAGTTACAGTTACATTTGTTGGAAATAAATTGTTATGATTCAAGAAATAGAGTCAAAACCTGCTCAAAAGCAGATGACCTAAGATTTTCCTGCAAAACCAGCAAATTGTCCAGGATATGTTTGTGTGTCTTTGTTGCACAGTCAGAGAGCAGCACAGCTGAGGTAAAAGGAATGAAAGAAATCTTCCCCATTACCAACAAGGGATTCAAATTCCTTACAGAAGGAAGCACTGTTTGTACCACTGCCATCTTCCACCTAAGTCCCTGAAAGACCCAGCAGGAGACTCAGCAAGGATTTGCATTGCCCTGAGTATATCGGGAGGAAAACCAGTTGGGGGAGACAGTTTGTGTCTAGAAAAAAATCACCTCTAATAAGGTATGGCAAAACTAATAGCTACCACCATGCAGGCTCTGGGAGGTGCTGCCAAGAGGGCTGCAGTGTGTGGCAGCCCCCGGCCATGAAGCTCCTTGGCCTGCCTTGGAGCTGAGAGGAGCTTGGAAGGCAGAAGCGGTTCTGTGCTAGCTTGGCTCTGCCCCAAAACTGGCACATGGAGATTACACCACTAATTATTTTCCCATACTGGGCAAATCCTACCCTGAAGGAAAAGCTACAACGTTTCCTTTTCCCAGCGCACTGTACTCCCAGCCAGGGGAGTCTTTTTATACAATGTTATATGTTATGGAGAAATCTGTGCTCTCTACAAAGGCTTTTTTAAGGTTTTGCAGCCACCTTTCCTTGTGCCTTTTACATGTGGTAAAAAGGCTTTAATAAGCAGAATATATCTTTCCCCATTTCATCAGCCCACATGTCACATGCAGTGTTTCTGTGAGAGCGCTGCCTCTCACCTGGCTCAGAACGGCTCAGGTGGCTGAGAGAAGCCGCCTCACACGGCAGCCAGGCGGGCTTCCCCCCGCCGTCCCCCTC
>NW_005054297.1:1014652-1014997 GCF_000277835.1 Geospiza fortis | reverse complement strand
CGGGTTTGGTCTTTCCCCGCTGAAATGTAACACACGACTGAGAAACGGCGGATCCGTGTGTTATGGTACCTCACGGTGTGTGTATTAAGGCTTGTGCCGCTTGCAGACAGCGAGGAATGGGAGGTGCGGAGCTCTGTCGAGGATGGAGGCAAGGTGGGAATCGTCCCCCTCAGACATGCCCTGCCTCTTCACTGCGTCCATCATGTCCACTCTGAGCCTATTTGAGAGAGAGTTTGCTCCCGGTTTCTCCGTCGCACACTCGAAGGGCGCCCTGTGCCCCCAGCACGCCGTGAACGCGCAGCCCGAGCCCTCCGGCTGTGCCCCGGCGGAGCGCGGCGGGAGCGG
>NW_005054297.1:1012916-1014504 GCF_000277835.1 Geospiza fortis | reverse complement strand
TCCTCCCAGCCTCCTCCCCAGGCATTTCCTCCCCCAAACAGAGGTTTGCTCATCAGAAAGAGGGTGCAGAGATCGCCCGAGTAGGCGGAGGAGGAAAAAAAATTAAGAAAGAAAAAGAGAAAAGGAGGTGGGGGGGAAAGAAGAGGTGAGCAAATTAGCAGAGAATTACAGCCACTGTAAACCATCTGCAGGTATTTTAACAGCTTGGGCACGAAACTCTAAATCAGAGTCTTCCTGGGCTGGAGCTCCGTGTGCCGGAGCACGGTGGGAGGCTGCACCGGGGGAGGCTCGCCCTCCTCCCCGCCGCTCGCCGCCCCGGGCATCGCCCGCTTTGCCTCTCTCCGGGCCCTTTGCCGCACCTGAGCAGAGCCCGACAAAAGAGACCTCCTGTCCGGAGCTCCCTGTCTCCGCCGTGCCCCGAACCCCCTTCTGGCCGCCAATCCAAACCACGACTCCCACGACCCGCACCCCCAGCCCTTCCTCTGTCCCCGTGTCTGAGGCCGCTCGTTTCTTCTGACATCCCAAATTTCATCTCTTGGCTGTTAAGGAGCCTTTAAAACACTCGTGCAGGACACCCTTCCTAGCGCCCTATGTATCCCCGTACGTATATTCTCGTAAGTGGATTTCTCGCACCTTCCCTAGATGCTTCTTGTTTACCTCCAGCTCTTAAAAAAATTCCCCTTTGGATAATTTTTTAGTGTATCGTGATACCGAAGGCTTTGGTGGCAAAGCGATGGCTTTCCTGGGGAAAAAGATAGGTAAAAGGTGAGTCCAAGCAGGATTATTAAAATGGTCTGAGTTTGTTCAGAAAGATAAAGACAGTTCCCGATTAGTCAGGCAGAGGTGCTCTCCAGCTTTGCGCTGTGTCTGAAAGTAGGATTATTTTATGGATTTATTTTTGATGTAAAAATTATGATTGAAAACATTTAATTCGTGCCAGAGTCGTTGAAAATCAATTATTGTCGCTTCGTAGGCTACTGCAAACCGACGTTCGTCTCTGTGAGATCAAGTAGGGAGGTGGCGTGGCCACACGCCTGTGGTGAAGCCCGGTGACACCCTGAGAATTTAGTTCATGGAGCACAGCGGGTTTGCGGGCATCTTTTTTCTGTGCTTTATCTCCTTATGTTGCCGCGTTCACCCAGCACCAAACACCCATGTTCGTGAAGCACAGGCGTTTCATTTCTCGTGTACCTGCTTGATACCCTTGCTGGTATTTTTATTAGCTCCGAGAAAACCAATAATATTTGAAAAAGAGAAAAGAGTGATGCTTGGGGACATATTGTTGTTTTGGCAACGAGTCGCAGATATACAATTCACGTACGTGTAATAGTTTCCGAAGTCTTCCTGTGTAGGGCCGTTTTATTTTAGGGAAAGCATCGTTTAGGGAAAAGAGTTTAATCGGCGAGAAATTGCTTTCCTAATACGTGCTTTATAAGCCCCATGGACAGAACACCGTACTTAATATAAACCCGACCATGTTTTTAAACAAACGCAATAGTGAAAAGCGCAGCTTTCAAAGCCGGCCGAGGCTGATTTGCCTTTACCCCGACAGCGCGGGCGGCCAGGGGCTTGGGCGCTCATCCCGCCG
>NW_005054297.1:1012686-1012797 GCF_000277835.1 Geospiza fortis | reverse complement strand
CTTGTCCCCCCCCCCCGCCACTTCTCCCGTCGGGACCGAACCTTTCCCCGGCGCCAGGCTGCAACGTTCTGCTGAGACACGGAGACGGGGGAAACACTTCTGCACTACGAT
>NW_005054297.1:1009459-1011006 GCF_000277835.1 Geospiza fortis | reverse complement strand
TATTTATTATTATTTTATTGTTATTTTTATTATTAATATTTTTGGATGGTTCCTCACCCTCTTCTCTTTCAACGTAGGACTTCTTGGCCACCCCCACCCTGACCCTCACCCTGTCCCCATCCCGCCAGCCGAGGACTCTCGCGCAGTATTTATTATTATTTTATTGTTATTTTTATTATTAATATTTTTGGATGGTTCCTCACCCTCTTCTCTTTCAACGTAGGACTTCTTGGCCACCCCCACCCTGACCCTCACCCTGTCCCCATCCCGCCAGCCGAGGACTCTCGCGATTCGGCACAACTTGTTCATGGTATCCATGTTGTCAGTGTATTTGGTGTAGACTTTTTGTTTGTTTTATTTTGCTTCGGATGGGTAGAGACTCGATCTTGTGTGGAGAAAAAGAGAGAGAAAACAAAGGAGAGGGGAAAAAAAAGTACAACCCGCAAAACCAAATGCAACTCAAAAGAGGAGATCAAGGACTCCCTCAGTGGATTGTAAGGAAGATTATTTTTGTCGTCTGACTCCTTGGTCTTCCAACTTGTTGCAAACTGAGTGTGCCTTGTATGGTGCTGAATGTATGGAAGCCTCTTTCAGGTCCCCCTGCTCTTGTTGCCCATGTTATTCCTGTACTCCATGATCCCTGGCAAAGGATAAATATGTCACAAAAGGGTGAGACTTGTATCGAAACTCTGACTTCTTGTTTTCCTTTTTTTCCTGAGATCTTTCCGTGTTCGGGGAGGGAGGAGTTATGGATTTTTCGCACTTTCCAGATGTATTAAAGTTGTTGTTGTTATTTTTATATTCAATGTGAATATTTCTAGTCAGGCTTTTTAAGAAATCGATGTAACAGGAAACTTTAATACCATCAGTGCCTTTTACAATTCTTCTGCAGAGCTCTCCTCCCAGGGGTGGGGGTTTCTGATCTGCTCAGCAATGTAATTACAGTCTCTTTCTTCCAAGGTAACTCGTTGCTTTTTTTCCCCTTCTTTTTTTTCCCCCTCCATTTCCCTTTTAATGGCACTGTGCACTCAACTAGATTATTTACTTCAAATGAATTGTGAATGTTTGTAAGCTACCCGCTGTACTTGTTTTGTTGTTTGTTTGGGTTTTTTTTTTAATTTATAAACTTTAGTTTAACACTTACTTCTGCTGCTTCTGTCGTTCCTGAGAGCGGACACGGATTTCCCCAGCGATACTTTTCCCCGCAGCAGACCTCAGGCCGTAGCTCAGACCACATCCCTCCTTTTCCCACTCGCACAATGAGGATCGTAGGGCCTGGTGGAGATTTGGGCCACCTTGCCCGGCTGCACCGGTCAGCGCTGATGCCCGTTCCCTCTACGGGAGGCGGAGGGGACCCAGGCGCTCCGGCCAGGCGCCTTAATCACTTCTTTGGTAGCGCCTGTCCCAGATGGAGTGATCCCCCATCTGCCGGAGAGCCGGGATCGGTGGCTGAATTTACCGGTGCTGGCAGCAGTGAGGACGCGGGGCAGCCGGAGGAGCCACTGGGACCTCGAGCTGCTTTTCCTCGTCGGTGGCAGCGTCCCCGT
>NW_005054297.1:1005488-1008770 GCF_000277835.1 Geospiza fortis | reverse complement strand
ACGAGCTCTCTGTTCCCAAAGCCGACAGCCGCCGTGACACCGGAGGAAAGGCTTTGGGGTTAGTTTTGCTCTGCAGGGCGTGTCGGCGGTCGTGCTGCCGAAAGGAGTGCTCCAGATGCAGCTGTCCCTTGGCAGATACGGGAGACGGGAGGACTGCTGACATCTATTTGGCCCGATCCGATGCTCCTGTCTCTTTCTTCTTCTTCTTCTTCTTTTTTTTTAACTATTTCCCTCCGACATTCCCAACACTTTTCTTCCTGGAAAAAACAAAACTTTTGGACAGCAGAATCTGGACCCCCGTACACTGAGGGAGGTAAAGAGGTGTCACTGCTGCCCCGCGGTTTGCTTTTTCTGGGCCCCTGGGGACGTTTCTCTGCCTGCAGCCCCGTACAAGGCACCGAGCCGCTGACTCCCATCTCAGGTTCGATGGTACAGCCAAGCTTGATCCCTCCTCTATTTGTCCCACTGCAGACAGTGTGGGATGTCTGGTTCTGCTAAACAGAAAAGCAGAGGTGTGGGGACTGCAGAGCCCCCTCATCACAGCCTTTGCTGGGAGGTAGGTTTTACACAGCAGAGGGATGTTACCTGATGTGTCTGGGATGATGCATCTTTAGGTTTTAGTGCTGCAGATAAAGGGAAGTTGATTAATTTTTACTTGTTTTGAATCATTTTGTGTGAAATATGGCACAGTGATGCAAACTGAAAGGTACAGCTCACGCCAGCGGAGGTTTTGTCCCCGGCGGGGCTGGCTTCTGACAAAGTCGGCTGTGGTTCTATCGGGCCCTCTGTTCCAGGGAGCGCACTATCTCTAAGCCTAATTTTTTTTTTCCCTTTTGTCACTGTGCTGTATGCTTTTGATTTGTGTTTGCTACCAAATGTTGTGCTCTAGGCAACCTCCTGATATAAAATGGAAGTGACTGTTATTAGAGATTCCTTGGGCTGTAACACTGGGTAACAGATTCAGAATAAAGTGTCAAACTAATTTCCTATGAACCAGGTAAAACTAACGTGCATTTTACTCGAGACAGAAGTTGCTGAAAAAGCTGATCCGAATAAAGTTGCCCAGAATTTTAGTATTGGTGTTTAATATCGAAATTTCATGCATCAACAGTCAAGTCTTTTGACTTGACAAAATCTGATACTTGAGAAATGTCAGTATGTGATACTGGGAAAATTTAATCGATAATTTAATTGATTTTTTTCTGGAATTTGAGGCGTTTCTATTCCTGCTTTTCTTAATAATTTTGATTTTTGAAATATAAAGCGAACTCTCTGCGTCCTTTATCTTTTCTTAATGGCAAAATCTCCAGTAACACGCGTGTAACTGTATTGAGGCCAAAGGAATTACTTCGTATTTTCGGCTCTTAAATTATCAGCAGAACCTGGGCCCTAACATGCTCTCTTCACACACCCTCAGACACACATTAAGCTCATCAGCACATACATGGCCGCTACGTAAAAATAGTCTCCCTAACGATGTGTCCCAATTTCGGTCTCTCTCACAAACCCCGAACTGTACAGGGGCCGTGGGAATCATTTTCCATCTGACCACGGGCAAGCTGTAGTCCTAAAAAAATTCTTGCACAGACAAGGGGGAGAGGGGGGAAATACCGCAGCTCCAAGAAATTCGATTGTTGAAATGTAATGTAAATTGTGTATATCTTTGCATATGTCTCCACTGGCGCTTGTGTTTGTGTATTAAACAGTCGCACAGGCGCAGAGTCCAGCTCTGCAGCCGGGAGGCTGCCTATATTTAGCTACCTCCCGCTCGCTCGCAGGGTAATAAAACAGGAAACCACGTTGATTTGCCCCCCCCGTCCTCACACACACACACACACACACACACACACGAAAACACTCAGGTGGAAATCAGCGACGCTTTCCCGGGAGGAGGAGAAGCGGCAGAAGACACCATGGCACAGGCAGCCCCCCCGGCCGTGCAGCACCTGCCCAGCCTCCCAGGGGCTCCCGGGAGCAGGGGCCAAAGGTGGCCCGAGGTTAAGGGCCTCTCCCCGGCAGGCCTTGGCAGGCTTTTTTCCGCTCCGCTGCTCCTGTCAGTGGGACGGCGACGAGCCCCGAGGGGAATCCCGGCCGCCACTCCAGCGGCTCTCCCGGGTCTGCACCACCAAACCACCGGGGCAGCCGCTCCTCTGGAACGCTCCGAAGACAAAGACAGGGGTGCTGGAAAGCCAGACCCCGTGGGCTCTGGAGATCCAGGGCGCTGCCAGAAGTGTCTCCATCGAGCAGCCTGGCTTTTCCCGAGGTGATGGGAAAAATAAAGGGCAGGTCTTTTTGTCCCGGCCACATAATCAAGGATATTACTTCTCCCAACCTTTCTGAGAGCCTCAAGAAAGTGGACTGCTCCTTCGCGTTGTCCGTTGCTGCGGGAAACAGCGTGATTAACCGGGGAGCAAGGTGAACGAGGGAGCAAATGACGCGTTTCCCAACCGGGTGTCACGGCGGTCAGTGCCAGGACACCTCACCGCTCCGGGACAGGCAGCACACCCTCCCCCGGGGGCGAGCAGAGGCTCCGGCGGGCCGGCAGGCTCTGCCCGGGGGCTCCCCTGCGGGACCCGCTCCGCTCCGCGCCCGAGCAGCCGCGCTGCCCCGCACCGGGGCTGGCCCATTCCTTGCCGAGGCACCGCGGGACAGGGCGGACTCTTACCCGCAGGTGGGGCTTGCCATTTTCCTAGAACACGTTTAATATTTGTGGTGTAGGATTTTTGTTTTGTTTTGGGTTTTGTTCGTTGTTTTTTAAGGGAGGGACGGAGCCGCGAGAGAGGGCGAGTTCACGGCTGGGCCGGCCCGGGAGGGACTGTGGCGGTGACTGGGGCAGGCCAGGGACGAGGGCTGCTCTCCTCCACCCACAGCCGCAGACACCTCCCTGGCTCCCTCCTAGGCAGATCCTACGGCCCACAGAGGAAAACCCTGGGAGAGGATGAGGGGTTTGCCTCCTCGGTCCGAGGCCCTTGGGGTGACTGAAGAACCATCCCCGCCTCTTTCTCCGGTGTTTCCCCAGACCTGCCGCCCCGTTGTGGAGCCGCTAGAGGTGTTTGGCATCCCAAATGATGCTGGTGATAGTCAGCGTGATCCTCGAAAAAAAATTAGAGTGGGGAGCGGTGGCTGCAGAGCTGCAGCTTAAGCCGTTTTGTGGTTCTCAGGTGCGCCTGTGGCTTCTTGCCTAAAAGCTGACTCGATAGCAAAGAGGCCACAGCTTAGGCTCCCGAAGGACACGGATGGCAGCCAGCGACACATCCTCTGCTGAAACAGAAACTAACCAGG
>NW_005054297.1:1005095-1005347 GCF_000277835.1 Geospiza fortis | reverse complement strand
TAATAATAATACTTTTAAATGCTCAAAGGGTTTTTAACATTTTTTCTTTATTAAAAAAAAAGGAAGGAAAAAAAAAGAAAAGAATCATGGGAGCTAGGAAGGCCACACGCAGCCTTTTCGTGCACGGCCGATTGACAAGTAAAACAGTGCTTCCACACTGAACAAGAATGGAAGAAAACCATACAACGAGTGAAAAGGAAAAGACGGGTCTGATTTTCAGCTCTCCGGGTCTGGAGGGTATCGGCTTGCGAG
>NW_005054297.1:1003638-1004980 GCF_000277835.1 Geospiza fortis | reverse complement strand
CTGCTCCAGGGCCCGCCCCGGCCTGTCGGCTCCGGCGGTCTGAGGACCCCGCTCAGCAGCGGTGATCCGCTCCCCGCTAGAGCCGTCCGACAGCGAAACCCCCGCTGCTGGTCTCCCGGGTCGGGGTAAATCACTTTGCCCACGGATCTGCGCCGCGCTTAAACCGGCCAGAGAAACGCTTCGTGTCGCAAAGGACTCGAGTGATAATTAGGGATGAAATGCGCGTGGAGAGGACTAATATTATTTTTGGCTTGTGCGGGAATAATACAGATTTGCAAACTATACGAATAAAGCTGGGAAGGCTGGAAGAGGAGGGAAGGAAGGTGGTCCTGCCGGCTGTCGGCAGAGCCAGAACTCGGTGGCGGGGCTTGTGCCGGGCTCCTCTGCTCAGGGGGCGAAAGCGAGGGACAGGTCGTGTTTGGGAATTGTCTTTAGGCACTCGACTGCGATACCGGGCGGCGGCAGGGGGCTGGCGGCGGGGGGAGCCCTGAAGGCACCACCGAAAAGCCACGAGGACATTTCCCTTCGTGTCGTGCGTGGATTTACCGAGGCGGCGGCATTGCCACTCTGTTCTGCACGGCGGCACAGTACTTCAAAATGACCACATAAGACAAACAGTCTTTACTCGGCTTATTAATATTATTATTATTATTAATAATAATAGACGATTCGAGGTTCTCTTTATTCAGTTAAGAATGAAAAATGGTGGCAAAGGGGGAACTTCTATGGACGTACTACATTTTCCCAGCGACCAGAACAAGAAAAGAACACGTGCTCATCTGCTGGTTATAAACCCCACTCTGCAGGGGTGCAGACTGTGATTTTGTCAAGCAACTGTGAAGGTTCCTCTAATTTGTCTGAAATTTTACTAATTTCCTGGGTCAGAAAAAAATGTCTTCAAGAAGCAGATGGGTTTCCTCGGTCTTCGAGAAGAGCTTTTGCTTTTTGCTGCGCGGATTCGCGGCCACTGGGAAGTTGTGTTTAGGTGTCCATGTCAGGTCATGGCTCGTGGGAACACAATAACATAGTTTTACCCAAAATGTCTCCAAAAGATAATGAAATAACCACTTCGTTTTTGCGAACAAATTATTTCACTAAAAAGGAACAGAAAAGGTGCAAGAAAAAAAATCTATCGCAAGCCCTTTTTACGGGGTGAACTTTAAAAGGAAAACCCGGACATTTTTATCTTGGAAAATAATATATGCAAGATTTGCAATATGGAAACTACTTGTAAACCGATCTCGCCTCGGGAAGAATGTTGTTTCCAGTGGGGTGCAAAGCCCTCAGCCAGGCAGGCATGGCGGGGGTGAGCGGGGGGCGGCGGCCGAGGGCTGGAGAGCGC
>NW_005054297.1:1002827-1003194 GCF_000277835.1 Geospiza fortis | reverse complement strand
TCAATGCCAGGCCTGTGTATTTGTAGTTTGATTTCGCACGTCAAGGATAATTTCTTCATACAACTTAATGGACGCGGCTTGACATCCATAATGATCGCTAATCATTCAAATTATTTTTGCTAGCGCCCAGACATGTTCCAGTTGTTGTGATAGATCGCGTTTCACCCATAATGACGGACAATTACCATTTCTAATTCGCCGGCTTTTGACACCTAAATCCACCCACCATATGTGGCTGAAATGCGTCGGGCTCGGCGGCGAGGTCCTGATGACATTTGCAGCGAGCCCCTCTCCTCCGAGCGGGGCACCTGGGATGCCACCCAGCCCCCGGCACCCCCGACCCTTCCCCAGGCCGCCGGAGCCCGGC
>NW_005054297.1:1000472-1002620 GCF_000277835.1 Geospiza fortis | reverse complement strand
GCTCTTCGGGACAGCGGGGCTGCGCTCGCCCCAGGGCTCTTACACATCTCAGAGGAATCCCAGATGGAAAGCGGCTCGATCCGCGAGCCAGGGCCGTCCCTGCGGGCTGTTCCCTTCCCGTTGCTCTTATCGGGGCCAAGGAAACCCGCGCGTATTTGTGCCTCGATCCTCCACGGCCCACGGCCTTAAGCTGTCCTCTGCGGGAGAGACAGCAAAGCGCGACGGGAGGTTCGGGGGAAAACAGGGCGCGCGGTGCCTTTGTATGGCTTCCATCGCGTTTCCTGGGGTATTTACCTCGCAGTTCCCCTAGAGCTAGGTGCACACCATGTGAGGTGTCCTTGTGGGGCCCGGTGCAGCCAATGGAAGCAGAATCCGCAGCTCCCCGTCTCCGTCCCAGCCCCAGCGCCAGTCGCCCGGCAGGCCCGGCCGTCGGGGCACCCACATGCCCTGCGGACAGATTCACCCCAGTACTGGGTCTCGTTTGGCGAAAAGAAAGTGTCAGGGTTCACCCTGGATGATTTCTTCGGGGTTATTTGGTTTTATTTGTTTTTTGCTTGTTTGTTTAGTTGTATTTGGTTTTGTTATTGTTATTGTTCATAAACGAATGAAGCCACCGTCGTTTGTCTTTAATCCCCGCACGACGGAAGCGCAATGCGCATCGACCTCCATGTCGAGGCACAGCATTCCTGTCCAAGGGCTGCAAGGCAGAAACTCCACGTTTCTACAGAGCGGCAGGCATCGTCTGCTTTTAAACCCTGGGTATTTCTGCTGCACTGACGTTTGAAGAGTCACATGAAACATTCCCTTCGTCAGGAATAACTGACTGTGGATACCCCGGTCACAGCTGCAAGGACGGGCAGAGAGGGAGCAAAGTCAGGTGCTGATGTTGTGCTGCTCTGCCCCGCATTGCAGTGCTCCCCGCTGCAGCCCGATGATAGTCAGAGTGACAGAGAAACCCAGACAGGACCACGCAGGCACGCGTGTTTCCAGGGGGGCTGGTGATTACCGGGGTGAAGGTCACACACCGGAGCATGTCGGGGCATCACCCGGCCCTTCGCAGTACCCCTGGTGAGTCCCCAGGCTGTTTCCCCCGAGTGCTTCTACAAAACCCACTCATGAACTCGTTTCTCCTCTGGGGCGAGAGGACAGACGGGCGAGGCGGGGATGCGGACGGGGGGCACCGCAGGGCCGCGGCCGCCGGAGCCCGGCTCGGTGTGGCGAGAGGGAACTGTCATCGTCGGGAAAGTGCTGAATCCGGCCTGGCACCGCACCGCCCCGGCCCTGCTGCACCTTCCACGGCGGCCAAACTTCCCCGCAAAAGGCAAACACACCGACCCCCGCTTTGGACAGCTGAGGTGCAGGAAATGGAGTCTCACAGCCCTTTTAAGCGAGCAAGTGCAAGGATTTAGCCGTCCATTTAAAATAACACTTTAAAATAAAGACTAGAGGGATTGCCTGTCTGAGATTTCTCGGCTCCCGAGGAGGTATTTTGATAAGGATTTCTAGTTAAACTAGCTTATTTCTAGTTAAATTTCCGAGGATGTCTGAGGTGTTATTGCACTTTCCCCAAGAATTAAACAAAATAGTATCTCAGCTCTCGAATTTGAGGTAAAGATGATGGGGAAAAAATCACCAGCCCAGTACACACTAAAAAAACCGAGCAACTGTGTGTCAGCAGGAGCCGTCTGCCTGCCGGGAGCGGGGCTTCTTGCCTGGGCAAGGCAGGCTGGGCTGAAGCGCCCTTCCAAACACACCGGTGGGGGATCCCGGAGTTCCGGGCCTGGGGTCCGACCTGCAGCATGCAAAGGAATAGACCCACGTTCCTCACTGGGAGCGGGACTCGGGCACAGGTGCTCGGTAGTACTAAGTCATGAGGGACACCCCGGTAAGAATCCCTCAAATTCAGCAGAACAGTAATTGCTAATTACCTTTCCTCGCTTTGGACATAGAGGTTTGATTAAAGGGTCTTTAAAATTATTTCCCCCTAAAGTTTCTGGCAGGCGTCTGGTCTCTGCTCTATTTCGGGCAGGTTCGGTCTGGGGCTTTTGCCATGGTTTAGACCACGTTCGCACCTTCTCCACCCTGACCCTCACACGCACACCCTCATCGATATAGGGAGCTCCCCAAAACCAGGAAAAACACAGTGGT
>NW_005054297.1:994335-1000367 GCF_000277835.1 Geospiza fortis | reverse complement strand
GGGGGCGGGAAGAGGAAAAAACCCCTATATGTTCATTCTCTGATAGGATAAGAAAAGCAATGTTCCCGAGACAGAAGGTCCCTTTTCCTTGATAAGTTTGTAAGATACATATTACTTTATGTCTTAACACACCACCTTAGACCTGGAGATCTCAAATCTTCATTCCTTCTGCAGAGTATTTTCTAGGTATTGTTGGAACGGAAAGGTCTCCCGGCTTCCTAGCAATTGTTCCACAGTGGTATTAAAGAAAGGACGAAGACCTCAGCGGTTCTTGCTTGTCTCCTCTCTCAGGAGATCCCTCTGGACCGCCCCACAGTCCCCTGCTGGTACGTGGCGTCTGACACTGCCATCTTGTGTTCTACAGCTCCAGCTGTTATTTACGAAACCAATTTCAATGAAAACGTGTAGTTACGAACATAAAAGGTGTAGCTGAGATAGTTCAACACATGCTCTCAAAGGGATGTGCCAAGTGCCCTTTTTAGTTAAAAGGCTAAATTTCAACATTTTAGCTCCTAGCTAAACAGCAAAGTTTAAATATACTTGAGCCTGTGAGACCTTCATGAAGATGAGCAGGTTTCTCTGTCTGTCATGGTACAGCTCTCAGATACTCTCAGCTCTCTCCAGTGCCACTTTTCTTCTAGCTATGTTTACCATTCTCTAGGAAGAAAGTGGTAGAATTTATCTATCCTGTGCAGACACAAACATGAAGGTCATGTCAATATTTTACTGCATATTTTCTGCCTTCACTACCGCTGCTCTAACCTAAGACAAATCTATGCAGACTCACCATGCAGTTTTGGCTTCAGTAGCTAAAACTGCACGAAAGAGAAAAGCTAAGGAAAAATCATTCAAATGAGGCAAGACAAAGACATTTTACCCCATCTTAATAATTTGAACTGATAGGCACAGACATCAGCCCAGTGAGGACAAATGGAGGTGAGGTTGGTATGCAGGTTTTATACCCAGTAATAAATGTCAAAACATTTTGGGCAGCTGAAAAGAGAAGAGCAAAATGGCAACAAAATGGGCATCTCTGGAAACACAGAAGTGCTGTCAAATTGTACCTTTATTTTTTACTTGTTTTTTTTTCTTACAGAGAAGGCCTAATGGCATGTGAAAGTTTATTTTATGTTTCCTGACTTCTTTTTTTAATGTTATGATCTTGATTACTTAAACATTGTTTTCTTTCTTCATTAACATAAATATAGATTGCAAATCACTGTAACTCTTTAAAAGTATTAAAATAATGTAAGAATAGTGTGATTAGAGTAAGTGATGAAAGCTTTCTGGTCAGGACTTCAAAACATGTCAAATTCATAATGAAGAACTTGAGTAGGGTGTTGCAAATAATGTTAATTAAAAATGTCCATGTGCAGTCCCTTTGAGGGCATGTGAATAAATATCTAACAGTTTCTATTGGGGTCTCAGTTCATACTGAAAATGAGGAAGTCTTTATAATTCATAACTATTACAGAGTCTTTATGAATGCTCTTTCTCGTATTTCCCACTGGAAACCATTAGATAATCTGTTTTTATTATATGGAGTCAAACACTTGGCTTAATATTTTTGTTTTAGAACAGACCACAGAAGCATGGGGATATTAGCCATCCCATAATTTTTAGGGGTGCTTTAAAGTCATGTACATTTATTCCTGTCTTGAGAGTTTCTTTAAATTACAATCTTTGATCCTTGTTCTTCTAAAAATGTTACCAAGATTCATATAAAACAGAAGTTTCCTACTCTGTGTTTTTTTCATTAACCATCTACCTTCCCACCCACTAATGCTATGAATTTAAGAGCCTACATAATTGAGTCTGTAAATTAACAAAAAAATCCAGACAGCCAGAGCAACCAAGCTGTAGATGGTACACTGGCCTTAATGTTCTTATATTAGCACATTAGGCAAGCAGAGAGGGAGCTTTTCATTCATTATGCTTATGTGTTTTGATTTGATGGGGTTTTTGGTGTTTTTTTTTTAATGGCAGCAAGATGCATTTCTTTCCCTGACCTTCCTTCAATGTCAATAAATTTTTGGACCAAAGATTAAGAGAGATAGGAAAAGTGTGTGATGGATGGATTATTCTGGGTATCTGAGAAAGACTGTGAGTAGGAAGCAATGGACTGCAAGAGTAATTCAACCTAGTTTTCAGTGTTCTAAACTATGAGTTATTCAGCATTTCAAATTGACAGCTAGTAAATGTAAATTTTATTAAATGCAGAGCAATAAAATTTTGTAAGTTTCTGTCATTTTGAATTTTAGTGTTTGAAATTGAAGCCGCCAGCCTTTTAAATCACAACTTGTAGGAGCACAGCTCTAAAGCATCCATCACTCTTAAATGTGTGCTTTTCAAAACCTCATTATTGCCTTTGCTCACAAAATATCCTTGTCAGGATCCAGGTCTGCATGTCTTGTGTCAATGATAGGCTGACAGGCTCATGCCCTCTGTTATGTTTACAGTGTATATTGTATAAAGTTTTCTGCTCTTCATTCTCACTAGGCAGAAAATAAAACAGGATTAGCAGTGATATCACCCCTCAGACCAGCCAGATTTTCCCCTTTGATCTCAAAAAAATTTCTTTGCGTGTGCAGTACAAGAGTCTGGCTCAAGGATCCTTGTTTTGCTCTTGAGACAGACATTGCCTGATTGAGGAAAATGAAAACATAATAACGCCTACCAGTTAAAGCTGAAATCTAGCAGGCAAGGTCTTGGAAAAGTTCTTGCATGGCAGAGTGAGATCAGTGGAGAACTTTCGTAATATTTTTCTGGATAACAAAGCTTGGGTAGAAGACAGTTTTGCATAGGCAAAGGATTGCAGGAACTCAGCCAAACAGCTCAGAAATTTATGAGAACAATTTTTTTCAGAAGATTACAACTGCCATCGAAGAACCGAAGTGAAGTGACAGAATTGCACAGCATCCAACATGTTTGTGTTTGCCAGCAGGGATCTAAAATCCAGCCACTTCACTTGATGTGCTCCAGCAGTCACAGATACATACTGTCTGTGTCTGTGTCTGTTAGTGTATATTTATCCATTTAAAAAGAACACTAGCAACTCAAATATCATATTTCCTTTAAAAAAACAGGAATTCTACTTACAAGTAAGAATAGAAAATCACTCCAAACATTTCAAATTGTGTCAAATGATGAGAAGGATTAAAGAGACACCACATCTCATTTTAAGTCAGAATCTCAATTCTCATAGTAGTCTAGATATTTTATAGTATTCTGTTAAGTCTATGCAATAAACTGAGTAAGCTCTCAATTAATTGAATATATTGTCAAATTGAATATGAATTTGAGTGTGTTATTAACTGGTGAGAATTTTACCAAAGTAAGGTAAGGTAAACACAACTGATCCATTATAAGATGTTAAAAGTCTAGGTGGTGGAATTCTCAGGAAATAGAAAATAATACCTAATTTTCATTGGTAATAATTGCATGTTCTCAAAACCTTAATTGCAATGTTTCTTCTTGGTCTACTTGAGTAGAGTACTAGATATCCAAATTCTGTCACAGTTTTCTTCCAGCTTTTGCTGGGATGCTTCTCCTAACTCTCTCTTCCTTAGTATTTTTTATATTTACCACGTTGCTAATACACCTCTATGGTTTGGCTTGACTTAGATCTGAGATAATCATGCCATAAAGCACTTCATCTCCATCAGAAACACCTACAGTTTTGGCAGCAGTAATAAAATTGCCCTAAAGATGTAGAATTTCCTGGGAAGAAATTAGTTTGGAAGCACACAAGCTAGAGTTGAGGAAAAACACTTTGAGTGAGTCACAACTTTTGATACCACATCAGAAGAAAATTGATACAAAGTAGGGGTTTGAAAACCAGTTATCCAAGAGACGTAATTCTGCTGGTCATAGTCCCTTATGGAAAACTGGGGGATAGTTCTGATTTTAGCTTGTCATGCGCAATAAGAAAGACGAACAGAAAAACTCTCAGAAATATTAGTTCTTTGTCATTCCAGCTGAGACACATTGACACTGAGCTGTGAACATTACTGTGCCAAATGATATAAATAATGTCCAAGAAAGCATGTTTATTAGACCTATGGCAGGCCAGCTCCCAGCCAGGATGTCAGCTCTCCAGTTTGCTAGATGTCACAGCAGCTGCAGCAGCTGGAGGGACTTGTGTCCAGCCTGATTGCTCACTTCATGGCTTAGGTCACTGATGAAGATGAGCTCAGGTGAGGCTGTGGTGTGGGTGAGGTGTGGGTGAGGCGTGGGTGCACATTCATTGCTGCCAGTGGTGGTAGCAAACCATGGAGTGGTGTGGATGTGACATCCTGAACTGCTGCAGCTGTTGGCTCCTGAACACAGTCAGAGCCCTCTGTCACGGTGGGTAGTGACACACATGCCTATTGGGCACAGAAGGCATTTCAAAGCTGATTAAGATATTGCATTAAGCTATTCAGATGGGGACCATTTTCTGGCAAAGCTCACTGAGGTAGTTAGTGCTTTGCCTTCATTTGCTGTGAGATGGCACAGCAATGAGATGGCACAGCTGATGGCTGGCTGGTGGGTCTGTGGAGGAAATGCTCATCCTCTGGAGTACTGTATCTTATATAGACTATAACAACGGGACATAGCTGAGTTGGAGGATACTAAATGACACTCCATAGATATTTCAGATTAATTTTGGACTGAAATAGTTGTTTGTTCAAGAAAATAATCTTGGGTGTCTGCAGTCAGTGCAAACTTACCTCTCCCATAAAAGTTTCACAGGAAAGTGTGCATCCAATAACTCCAGACTGAGCTATATACCTGACTGCATTGCTTGAATATTCACAGCAGCTAAAATCTGTAGTCAGACATGAGGATCTCAGTTCACTAGGTCATGTACACAGGTATAGCCAACAGATCATATTTGTTCCCTAAAACTGCAGAATGCAATCTAGGGAAAAAGAAAAAAAAGTTTCCACAGTCATGGGGGACAATCAAAGTACAATGAGACAATTTTACACAATATGACAGACAACTGTACTGGATCATCAGTACCTTCCAGCTGCCAAGTACTCATGGATGAGGTTGCACCGTGAAGGAGCAGAGGAGTAGAGGCTCTACAGCAACCAGTATAATAAAGTCTAGGAGTCTGGGGAACTAATTAGCTTTGAGCACTCTGAAAGCATGGTTGGCATGTGCTGCAGCGAACACAGAGCTGCACTGTCATGACTATGACATCTGCAGTTTAATGTTGGAGATAAATGTATATTTGGAGAGGTAAAAGTAGGAAACCTGGAGGTCTTTTCTCACCTTTGAGGCTAGCAACATATATGGCTTTGTGCAGGTTGTCAAGACTTGGCAGAAAGGGGATTGCAGAGGGTTTTCAATGTCAAGATTCATTCAACTTGTGTATGTGCAATTCCTTGGATAAATATCAATAGTGAATACATATTGCTGTGAAAGCTGATCATAAAAGTGCTTCAAGGGATATATTCACTATCATATAAATATCAAATGATATTAAATATTATTTGCAATTAATAATTTATTCAGAAAATCGAGTTTGCCTTCTGAATCATTCACACAGTCTTCACAGACTGATAGATTATATAAAAGCTTTAACTGATGTATTTCCAAGGGATTTCTTTTGACATATAGTTCAAAGTGAAAAAGAATGTTAATAAGGACCTGTAGGCAAGTGAAAAATAGCAACACAGGTTTACTTCACATGTCATATTAACGTGACAGTTGATTTGCTGAAAGATTTTTAGACATGGGCAATTTAGACATGATAATGTATTGGGTTTGCATGCCCAGGTTTTGGTAGCAGGGCGTGGGGGCGGTTTCTGTGAGAAGCTGCCAGAAGCTTCCATCATGTCCAACATGAGCCAATACCAGCTGGCTCCAAGATAGACCTGCCACCAGCCAAGGTCAAGACAAGAGCAACAGTGTCAGTGCCTCTAGGAGTTAAGGAGAGGGGGGGAAACCTGCACAAGTGCATCTGAAGAGAGAAGTGAGAATATGTGAGAAGACCAAATGTGCAGACACCAAGGTCAGTGGAGAAGGAGGTGAAGGAGGTG
>NW_005054297.1:988868-991054 GCF_000277835.1 Geospiza fortis | reverse complement strand
AAATGATATAAATAATGTCCAAGAAAGCATGTTTATTAGACCTATGGCAGGCCAGCTCCCAGCCAGGATGTCAGCTCTCCAGTTTGCTAGATGTCACAGCAGCTGCAGCAGCTGGAGGGACTTGTGTCCAGCCTGATTGCTCACTTCATGGCTTAGGTCACTGATGAAGATGAGCTCAGGTGAGGCTGTGGTGTGGGTGAGGTGTGGGTGAGGCGTGGGTGCACATTCATTGCTGCCAGTGGTGGTAGCAAACCATGGAGTGGTGTGGATGTGACATCCTGAACTGCTGCAGCTGTTGGCTCCTGAACACAGTCAGAGCCCTCTGTCACGGTGGGTAGTGACACACATGCCTATTGGGCACAGAAGGCATTTCAAAGCTGATTAAGATATTGCATTAAGCTATTCAGATGGGGACCATTTTCTGGCAAAGCTCACTGAGGTAGTTAGTGCTTTGCCTTCATTTGCTGTGAGATGGCACAGCAATGAGATGGCACAGCTGATGGCTGGCTGGTGGGTCTGTGGAGGAAATGCTCATCCTCTGGAGTACTGTATCTTATATAGACTATAACAACAGGACATAGCTGAGTTGGAGGATACTAAATGACACTCCATAGATATTTCAGATTAATTTTGGACTGAAATAGTTGTTTGTTCAAGAAAATAATCTTGGGTGTCTGCAGTCAGTGCAAACTTACCTCTCCCATAAAAGTTTCACAGGAAAGTGTGCATCCAATAACTCCAGACTGAGCTATATACCTGACTGCATTGCTTGAATATTCACAGCAGCTAAAATCTGTAGTCAGACATGAGGATCTCAGTTCACTAGGTCATGTACACAGGTATAGCCAACAGATCATATTTGTTCCCTAAAACTGCAGAATGCAATCTAGGGAAAAAGAAAAAAAAGTTTCCACAGTCATGGGGGACAATCAAAGTACAATGAGACAATTTTACACAATATGACAGACAACTGTACTGGATCATCAGTACCTTCCAGCTGCCAAGTACTCATGGATGAGGTTGCACCGTGAAGGAGCAGAGGAGTAGAGGCTCTACAGCAACCAGTATAATAAAGTCTAGGAGTCTGGGGAACTAATTAGCTTTGAGCATTCTGAAAGCATGGTTGGCATGTGCTGCAGCGAACACAGAGCTGCACTGTCATGACTATGACATCTGCAGTTTAATGTTGGAGATAAATGTATATTTGGAGAGGTAAAAGTAGGAAACCTGGAGGTCTTTTCTCACCTTTGAGGCTAGCAACATATATGACTTTGAGCAGGTTGTCTAGACTTGGCAGAAAGGGGATTGCAGAGGGTTTTCAATGTCAAGATTCATTCAACTTGTGTATGTGCAATTCCTTGGATAAATATCAATAGTGAATACATATTGCTGTGAAAGCTGATCATAAAAGTGCTTCAAGGGATATATTCACTATCATATAAATATCAAATGATATTAAATATTATTTGCAATTAATAATTTATTCAGAAAATCGAGTTTGCCTTCTGAATCGTTCACACAGTCTTCACAGACTGATAGATTATATAAAAGCTTTAACTGATGTATTTCCAAGGGATTTCTTTTGACATATAGTTCAAAGTGAAAAAGAATGTTAATAAGGACCTGTAGGCAAGTGAAAAATAGGATACATTGCAACACAGGTTTACTTCACATGTCATATTAACGTGACAGTTGATTTGCTGAAAGATTTTTAGACATGGGCAATTTAGACATGATAATGTATTGGGTTTGCATGCCCAGGTTTTGGTAGCAGGGCGTGGGGGCGGTTTCTGTGAGAAGCTGCCAGAAGCTTCCATCATGTCCAACATGAGCCAATACCAGCTGGCTCCAAGATAGACCTGCCACCAGCCAAGGTCAAGACAAGAGCAACAGTGTCAGTGCCTCTAGGAGTTAAGGAGAGGGGGGGAAACCTGCACAAGTGCATCTGAAGAGAGAAGTGAGAATATGTGAGAAGACCAAATGTGTAGACACCAAGGTCAGTGGAGAAGGAGGTGAAGGAGGTGAAGGAGGTGCTTCAGGCACGGGAGCAGAGATGATTTATCCCCCTGCAGCCTGTAGTGCAGACCTTGGAGAGGCAGGTGCTCTGTTGAGCTCCATGGTGGAGCAGAGATCCAGCACCAGCCCCTAGAGGACCCCATGCTGGAACAGGCAGATCCCTGAAGGAG
>NW_005054297.1:982125-988840 GCF_000277835.1 Geospiza fortis | reverse complement strand
TTCCCCTGCAGAGGAAGGAGAGGGAGAGACTATGTGTGATGAACTGACCACAGCTCTTATTCCTTATCCTCCTGCACCCCTCGGGGAAAGGAGCTGGAGAATTAGGGAGTGGAGATGAGCCTGGGAAAAAGGTAGGGGTGACAGAAAGATGTTTTAAGTTTTGGGTTTATTTCTCTGTGTGGATTTTCACAGAGAGTAGCTACACATTAAGGCAGAAAAATGGAAATTGGTAGATAAGGAGAAGATGGGAGAATTAGATAAAGAGAAAATTATGATGGATGTTACTGAAAGAAGTATCAGGTTGCAGGGGATGGGCCACCTGAGCAATAAGTTTCCAGTGCAACATTGTGAAATGCATTTCTGAAAGAACTGCCCACAAAGAGCAGGATCAGGCTGATTGACTGGTAAGAGGATTTTGGGAAGCTACGGCAGAGGCTCAAGATACTGGGCCAAGAGAACTGGATAACTGTGGTCCAAAACTCTTAATGCAGGGTAAGATTCAGCCATATAGATTGTAAAGTCATACACTTGGAAACTAGTAACTAAATATTCAGGAGTATTCAGGAGGAGATGAGATTTAATAGCTAATAGTTCAAGAGAAGAATGAGTCGGCTACTAGGTCTAATGGAAATGTGATTTCTGTGTGAAAAAAGCAAATGCAATTATTGTGCACAGTAAAAAAAGCTGGGGGAAAGGGGGAGGAAAGTAGATATTTGAGATTATTGTACTTGTCTTCCCAAATAGGCAAGCTGAGGCTCTGCCCTACAGGAAGCATCTAAACATCTGCCTGCTGATGGGATGTAGAGAATTAATTTCCTTTAAAAAAAATTCGCTTGTGTGTGTAGCTTTGCTTCACTTATTAAACTGTGATTATCTCAACCTTCATCTCTTGCTTTTGTCCTGATTCTCACCCTGCTCCTGCTGAGGGAGAGGGACCAAGTGATTGGGTGGAAGCTTCTCTGTCAGGTGGGATGTTGTTGTTTACCCCAGCTGGCAACCAAGCCTCATGCAGTTGCTTGCACACTCCACCATCAGCAGGACTGGGGAAAGAACTGGAAGGGTAAACTTATAACAAGGAATGAAACCACCAGGCCTTAGAACAAACTTCCAAGAAGAGTGGTGAGGGAAAATGGCTTTCCTGCCTTTGTGATGGAATTCGATCAGATCCTTCAGGAGTTCAACAACAGGACACCAGTGATTCAGGCGAGTCCTTCCAAAGCTGCAGTACAGGCTAGAAAATAATTCTAGAATTTTCCATGGTGTTATAAAAAGAAAAGAAAAAAAGCTTTTTTTTGGGACTGGTAACAGGTCAAGACTGTGAGAAAGACAGCTTTCTCCATTTTTGCAACAAGCATTGTGGTTTGGGGTCAAGAAACAGGAGTTCCCAGTGATCCTCTGAGTTCATGTGGGAAATTCCAAATTTGCATGACTGTCTCAGTAGAAGTTAGAAGTATTTAATTTATAAATTAGTTCTCTTTCTGTAGGTCTTTTTGACTCCTTCTCTTTCTGTAACTGTTGTTGTTACCCTCACTGTTGCTGGACTTTATACTCTGAGTTACATAGTGTACTTTAGTGAGAAAAAGTGTTTACCACACTGAAAATGTCGTGTGGCTTTATTAGTAAATTCAGCTAGTGGAAAGACAAGAGAACTTGTTTGTCCATTCACACAACTAGAGAGCAGGTTTCCATTGTGGGTTTTTCGTGTTAACTACGGCTAGAATTACTGCTCATGTCTTAAATACTAGCCAGGTGTCAGTAAGTTATTTCCCTTTCCACAATACAGGGAAAAAGGTAGTGCCTTACACACATTAAAAAGCTACTGCTGACATTTCTCTCCCCTCCCCAGCAGAGTCAATGTAGCAGGAGATAGTTCCAGTGGGACCACATGCCATGGTCACTATTGCCAGAGGGAGGATGCGGTCAGCTTTCTCTTAAACATTTAGCTTGGCCTCCACAGTCCTGTGCTTGGTGAACCTCACTGGCCCTGTTTCACTGGGTAGTTTGTGGGGAACAGCTGGCTAGTGGTTCTTCTCTGTTTTATTAGGCAATGTAGTTCATAAAAGTTGCGGCCTTCAGCTTAACCATATTCCTGGGTGGAAAGTCTTGTTCACTGCAGTGTCTGGGCCAGAGACCTTTACAGCACTGCAGTCAACAGCATTAAAAACAGTCACTCCTTACGTGACCTTAGGTTAGCAGGAAGCAAGATGGAAGAATGTCCTTCCAAAAGCAAGGATTTCCAACTTGAGTAGGAACTGTTTTTAACATGTATAAAAACAAGTCATTATTTACCATTTCCACTCAGTTGTCTGTCTAGTCAGGCACATTAATCACTGAGTTTCATTCAAGGCACAGTCATCAAGCAGTGCAGAAGAAAACAGTGTCTGGTAAAGCCATTAGAGATGATACTGGTGATGTAGAAACAATTTGGGTTTTATTTGGAGATCAGTAGTGCAATTAAAACCAACAGCTGCTCTCTGCTCCAGAGATGAGTGGCAAACCCAACATTATAATGGTAGTAAATATATTTACTTTTTAAATGTGCACTTCACTTTTGTGGCAACAATTTTGCTTTTCTTTTCAAGGACATTTTCCTCATTCAAACAAATGGAATGTAAATTTCCACATTGGAGAAGAGGAGTGTGTGAAGATCCCAGCTACAGAGACTTGAAATAGAAAAATTGGTATGAATGAAACTCAAAAGAGAATGAGTATTGTTGTGTGAGCATGGGCAGAAAAAGCAGAACAAGTGTTAAAAGAATGTCTTGTATTGGTAACAGGACACAGTTCATGTCAATCACTCTGAGAAATGTGTTGTTTCCATCAAGTGCTGTAAGGACAGCACAGATGACTTGGTAGCTAATGACCCTGCATTCTTGAAGAGGATGGCAAAAAGGTTGAAGGCTCTCACACATGCTATTCCTTTTTCTCTCAGTGCAGATTCCACCTCATTCAGCTTGATTCACACCTTTTCTCAGAGCTTGGGAGAAACATACATCTATTTCCTATGTAGGCAATGATTTTTGGTGCTTTTGTAGATACTTGCATAAGGGAATGCAATATTATATCCTAAAAAAACCCCTCCCACATTCAGAGGTATAGTTTGCATTTGTACAGTTTGCATTTGCAAACATGGTGGACTGTGTATGCCACAATTACTTAGTCAGGGTAACTTAAGAACAAGGAGGCAAAGGAATCAAAACTGGAACTGTGCTATTTCTTCAAACGGAAACTGATTAGCAGAAATAGTTTTCTAATTAAACTGTAACAAAATGACAGGAGAAGAAAAGAGAGTATTTCTGACTGCCAGCTCAAAACATGAGCAGAAATGAAAATCAATGGCTTGCACTAAAAAAAATTAACCAGGTTTGTAGGGGAAAATGTGAAGAAGGGAACAAGAGCAACACAAAAATTCACAGGGACCAGGAAGGAAAGTTCCCTTAAACCCAAATGAGGTGAGCTGGGTACCTGGCTCTGTCTCTTGAGATGGACAAAGATGTTGCATAAAAATGTGGACTGTGAAGAGTGAATACTAAAAACTCCCCCTCTTGTGTCTGACCCTCAGAAATTCTCAGAGATTTCCCTTTCCAGCCCTCCTTTCCTACCTACACATAAGCTCTGATTTCTTCATCACTGCCTGTCTCCTCTCCTAAACATCTCTGGCCTGTCCTGTCACACTCTGTCTCCCAAAAACTCATTCAGAAGTTTCAGTGATTCTGCTTAGGGAGAGTTACAAAATACAGACAGAATGTCAAATTATATATATTTATTTAACAATATATATTTATTTTCTGTGTCACTTGGTGACCCAGGCACTTTACAGTAGAAACTCCGTTCAAAGTAACTGCTCAAGGATTTTTTCTTAGTATTTTAAAAATGCATAAGAGTTTCAATTATTTCTATACTGATGTCAATGTTTTTTTTTTACTGCAGTGATCTGTTTGTTAATTCCAGTGCTTTTCAACACACTTCATATATTTCCTGTAACTGTGAAGTATCAAACACTTTGAGACTAGCTTCCTTTCATCTATAAAATGCTATTCATATTTAGTAAAGATGGCAATGACAAAAATAGTTCAATTTGAAAGCCTCCCAGAGGGGATGTGTTGGTAGCAAAAGTTTGTACTACTCTGTAAAATGACCACACTACGCTGTTAATGAGATTGCTGAACATCACAAACAAGATGTGTGAAGATTTCCAGTCAGATTGTTTGCCCTATTATGCTGCTAAAGTTAAATAATGGTAAACAACACTCTTTGGTAGTATTATTGTTAAAGCATTAACTCCACCAGGCAGCTTTTTTCTTGTACACTGATCTTTTACGTAGCAAAAAATGATTTTAGTACATCCTTGTCATTCATAGACTTAAGCAAGGAGGTTTTTGGGAGCTGAGTTGCCCAACTGCATTACTGTGCCATCTCCTGGGGTAATTTCCATTCATTTTTCTTAGTAGTCAATAGCAAGCATGCATGTTTATCCATTCCAAGTATTCATTGTATTTCCAAAATTATGCTTTAATATATAACTGTTTATTGAAACAGATCAGATACACAGGCTTAAGACAAATTTAAGCCCGTTAATACAACATCGAAGATGAAAGGGAGGAAGTAAATTAAATTTTGGAATACACACACACATTTCTTTGTGGTATTTCAAATGAAAATATACATAGTGTGGACACTCAGAGCACCTTGCTCTCTTATCCTGCTGGTTTTGCACATGCAGCTTCTCTTCTTGTGGTTTGAATAGAACCTGCTTGAGGAGAACCTCCTCAAAAGCATCAGATAGCTTTAAATGAATCTTTTATATTTTTTTCTTACTGTGACTGAGGTGGCATTTCAGAAATATGAGCAGTTCCACCAACAGTGGTTTATCAAGCACGTGTGTGCCCTGGAGTGAGATGTGGAGCTTTTAAACATCTAATGCCAATTGTACAACTATTCAGTATGTCAGAAATAATAAAGGAAAATTCCATGTTTATCCCTATTGCTCTTCCTTCCAAGAGATGCTGCTCAGCTGAGCCCTGATGCTGATCTTGCTGAGGCGCCAAGTTAAGAGAACTTGCAGTGCAATTAGGCTAAAAGATGATCTGAAGTGGAAAATAATGAAGAACACGTTAAGTTTGATTCAAAGTATGGAGTGACAAAGGTGTGTGTCTTGTTTTCCATTAGAATTTAATGTACTTTATAGTGTATCTACCCCCTCTCCTTTTTTTTTTTCCAGAATGTCATTGGAAAAGCATTTAACTTTAATTATGCAAACACATGAATACATGATCAATATGGAACCTTCTTCATCCAAATGAGGATTCAGTAAAACAGTGTACTTGTAATTATTGGAAATTTCAGACATACATTTCATAAAGAAAGCCTGAAAGAGACTGAAACAAGTATGACTGCTATTCAGACATTATACAAAGTTCTTCTAAAAATTCTTAGCTTGTTATTGAATCCATTAAAATACATCTATACCTCAAAGAGTTCCAGATGGTTCTGTTCAAATTGTCATACAAACAGTGTCCAAAGAATTGTTGTCATACTGGAAAAATATGACAAATAGAGGCTTGAAGAGATTTGGTACTATTGGATATCATTATTAATGTCTTTTGAATACGCAGTTCTTAGACTTCCAGATATAAGCAAGTTGGGATGGTTGGCATGCATTTTGGGGGACAACATTATAAATAAAATTTTATAGACAAATGTTGCAAGTAGCCTGAAACAGGATGAAATTCAATGGAGAAAAGTAGAAAGCACTACAGTCAAACAGAAATAAAGCTTCAACATGTATGAAATGCCAATAACAGGAGAGCATCCAGAGGCTCTTTTAGTAAATCGGGATTCATATGAGTCAGCAATGTCATACCGTCAAGAAAACAAACATCATACTGGGATATGTAAACAGAAGTCTCCTATGCAAGACACATGAAGTAATACTTCCACTCTGCTCAGTATTCCCAGGGCCTCAACAGAAGTACTGTATCCAGTTTTTGGCACAGTACTGCAACAAAGTGGAGAGGGGCCAAAGGAAAGCAACAAGAATAACCAGAAGTCTAGAAAAGACAACTGAGGGAAAGACTGACTGAAGAGGAGTTGTTTAGTCTATGGGGAAGATGACAGGCTGAAGGGACACTGGCAGTTTTCAAACTCAGGGAAGGCTGATGCAAAAGAGGAAGTTAGAGCCTGCTATATAATGTATTTTATATGTAATAAAGTAATGGCCTAAAATTCAGCTAGGGCTGCCTCGACAAGTTTTCTTACTGATTGCTTACGTGGATAGAAAAGTTCTGAGACTGTGTAAGAAAGTGGTGGAGTCTCTAGAATTGGGATTGTTCAGTCTGCAGAAAAGAAGGCTCCTTACTGTGACTTTACTGTACAGGTCTTTGTGTACCCCTCTAAAGGGCATATGAGAGACAGAGAGGGTCTTCATACAAGTGCATGCAGGGACAGAACGGGGGGGACGGCTCTAAACTGAAAGAGTGCAGGGTTAGACTGGATATCAAGGAGAAATTCTTCGCTGTGAGGGCGGGGAGGCCCTGGCACAGGTTGCCCAGAGAAGCTGTGGCTACCCTATCCCAGCAGTGTTCCAGGCCAGGCTGGACGGGGCTCTGAGCAACCCGGTCTAAGGGTGTTGGAATGAGATGATGTTTAAGTCCCTTCCAACGCAAACCATTCAGTGACTATGATCTGGCTGCCATAGTTATTTATTTAGTTGCCA
>NW_005054297.1:953023-981156 GCF_000277835.1 Geospiza fortis | reverse complement strand
CCCTTCCTTTCGGATACAGAGCTGCCAACCTCCCGAGCTGGATAGAACAGTTTGCATCTAGTGGAGTTACTGTTCCAGAGTTTGGAAAAGCACTGCTGGGTCTGTTTAGTTTTCGTTTGTAACTTTTATGCTTTTGGGCGTTTTTTCCCTATCTGTAATCACCATAATGAAGTCCTGTTTGTAAGAGTTTATTTATCAATAATAATCAAACAATAATCAAAACAATCAAACAATAATCCAACAAATTTCTCTTTGTAAAAGAGAAATTTTGACAAGGAGAGACCAAAGAAGGCAAAAGAAAGGCTGCTTTCTTATCCATTTAAAAAAGTTACTGATCTTAACTATTCCCTTGAACATATTGATTATCATATGTAGCCTGAATAATTTTGTGAGATACACCTGAAAATAGTAAATTTATTGTATGATTGAAGTATACAGTACTTTCCTCTGTCATTAACTTTTGAAATTACAAGAAGAAATTCTGCATGCTTCACAGTTCATATGAAAAATGGAAATGTTCATAGAGCTGGTTTAAATGCACTGCCTTACATTAATAGGAATAAGCTCTAAGCGAAAGTACATGTGGTTTTGCTCACTTACTTATTCAGAGCTCTGTAAAGAAACAAAACATTTTTTTTTTCTCCAGTGATTCTCAACCCAGTCTGAAGTGGTATTGTGTTCATCTGAGTCAGTAGATGGGCAACTCCAACCAGCTGTGTGATGAGAGCATAATAAATGCACAGCATTGACAGCTGAAGTGCTGCTTCACGGGTAGCATTTCCCAGGAGTTTTCCATTCAAACTGAAGAATCCTTTCACTACTGCTGTTGAGCAGCTTGTGGCAAGACCTCTCGCCAAGCATGGATTTTCAAGCATTCTTGAGTTTTGATGTATATTCCTGTTGGTTCCTACCTCTCACAGGAGCTGCCACTCACTGCATCTCCTGCTGACTCTAGGAATCTCATGCTTCCAGGGCAGGTTCTTGGGCACGAGCAGCAGCAGTACTCTGGTGGGCTGCTCTTCCTCCTGTCCCCCCTAGATGATGCTGTAATAGAGGCTCCTTCCCACCATCCCACTGGCCTGGCAGCACTCACAGATTTATTGTAACGTCTTGTAAAAATAAAGAAGCAATTGGGTCATGGAATGGAAGCATAAAATGTACCTACTACTATTTTTAACCTCAGAAGACTAAATTGTTGAGGCTCCTCTCTTTTGTTGTCTACTCGTTCCGCTTACTTGTTGAAACCTGTGTATGTCTATGTGTTTTCAGCTCTAAATTGCCTGGCTCTCACATCTGGTTCACAGCTGGGCTTTACACACATGCATACTTATCTCTTCTACTGTGCAAGGTGTTGGTTTTTCTCTCCCTGTCACTCTGGGATCATGAGACAGGAGGTGTGTAGAAAATGATGGGATGTATCTGAAATGCTGTATCTTGTATTTAGTGTGAGGTGTTCACATATGGCTTCTTTTGCCCCCTCTTCTCCAAAACAACAATAAAAAAATTGTTGTCATGAGTCAGGTGGAAACTTGCTGTTTTCCTCACCCATTGCTTAGAAGCAATGTGATGGTAGCAGCTTAGAAACAAATCAGTGTCAGTTCAGGCTAGAGGTAATGTTTGTACTTACACTGGCTAGGAATTGCTCTGTCCATGAGGCAAGGGAGGCATGCTGTGCTTCTATTAATTTCTTTGAGGTGGTTGAATTGATAATTGGAAACTTAGAATTTTAAGGATAGCAATAAGTGCTGCTGGAGCAAACACAAGTAGGCGAGAAGAAGGAATAAGAGAAGGAAGAAGGCATAAGAGAAGTCAGACAGTACAATGTGTAAATCTCTTAGGGTAAAATAGAGATGGTAAGGTAATGATAAACTGTGGAAAAGCAAAATTGAGGGAAGCAAGACTGGTTAGTCAGAAGATAATAGAGGATGATTTTAATGGACTAGACAAACTAGGAAAACAATCTAAAAAGTAATCAGAAGTGGGGACAATGTGAGATAAAAAATCCAGCAATTTTTAATAGCACTTGGCTCTTTGATTTTGAATTTAGGAAGGACATATATACACACAGCAACCTTATGTGTTTAGGTTTTAAATCAACCCACTCTTCCTGGGCCAAAATGATTTTCCATTCAAATAAACCAATATTGCTAGTATGGATTGAAAAAAATTATGTTATGATCCAGATATTTCTACTTTTTTTTGTGCATAGATTGGCTTAATACTGAAATATACAAGGATGCTGATTTGAGATAGAATATTATGATTTGCTAATGTTGAAAAAAGTTTTGGGTCTCTGGAAGTACATCTCAGAGCTGTTAATGAGAAGGGAGGTCCTGAAAATATAGGTGTGCTGAAGTTCTGTTTATTTGCTATCTCTTGTAGCTAGAATTAGAGTATGGTAGCAGAAACATCCTACCTTTTCCTTCTGGTAACAATGGATGATGAAAATGAAATAATGAATGCTCAAGCTGGAATGGGATTTGCAGGAGCTAAAACATAGGCTGGCATAATAAGTAGTGTCCTGCTTACTTGAAGATTTTCTAGGATATCAGATTTTTAAGCATTGTGCCAATTCAGAATTGTCTTGTTACACTTGGGCTCAAAAACTTCATAGATGGTGACAAAAATATTTTTGTCACTGTTGAGTCTCACAAATGGAGAGCTGAATGGAGCATGCTGTGCAGATTGGCCCAGCTGCATCAAATAGACCTACATCAAATGTCAGAAAGTTATGATAATTTTCTATTTTTCGGTGGAGAAAGTTGCATCAATAGTTGGCAGTGGGATGGAAGGACATCAGCTTGGACAGTTATGTGTTTTTATGGTAGTTAAAACATTTCATTATTTAGCCTGGTGTTTGTTTTAGTTGTGTTTGCCCTAAAATTCTTGCCAGTAAGATAGGACATGACTGAGGGATTAGTGTAGCTGTGCTTGGATAATGGCATTGATGTTCTAGAAGGGAGTGAGAGAAAGGACAGATACATGTGGTTTTTGGAAAGTAGCTTTTCAGTTGTGGCTAAAGTTTGTGTGTGAATGGAAATTCATGACTTCAGAACTATGTGCTTGCATCTAATTGAAATTTGGTTTAGTTTTCTTTCTTACAGCTATCATACTACACTTTGGCACTGCTTTCTCAATACTTAATTCTATAGGGCTTCACTCAAAGAGTTGTCATTGGTGGGGTTTTCCATACAAGTTTCTGGTTGCCCTGATGAGTGGTCATTGTCAGAGCTGGCTATCATTGCTTGTTCCATATGACTTTCAATTTAATTACTTTTTAGTTTATTTCATAGATATTGTTTGCTTTTTTCCCTCTTTACTCATTATGTAGGTCTTCAGGAACAGCATGTCAAATTCAGTTTATACTGAATTGTTGACATTGAAAAATAGAAGCAAGGAACTGTCATGCCTTTTATGTAAGGTTAAATTCCATTTTTGCTTCTTTCAAAAAACCCATCCCAAATATCCTATTGTATTTTGAACTAAGAATACTGTACTTTTTTTTTTGTTTAACTGCTATCTTGGTTGCTGTATATTAGAGCCCAAAGATATTTTCTTGTTTTTAACAGGGTTTTTTTAACCCCAACCTTCTTCAATAGAACATTGATATTTAGAATAGGATGTTGACATTCACTTTGAAGTATTTAAGGCAGGTGTGTGAACCTTCGAAACTGATGGAATTTTTGCTGGAAATTCTGCTATGCAAGCTGGTGGCCTGTTTGTCTTAAAAGAGATGCAAAGGAACAAAAGCCTTCATACTATTGTACTGTTTTCTGAGCCTGACATTAAGGGGTGGAATTGTATGGAATGCAACCTTTCTAAAAAGTGGTCACTGATTACTTATTTTTACAACTACAGTTCTAATGAACCATTATTTAACTTTCATTAATTATTATTTAGATTGTATTCAATATATCCTCAGGTAAAACAGTTAAGCAAAATCTTTTCTGGCAAGCATGGCAGCGAACACTTCTGGGATTTGAAGGGAGTATTTGCATTGTAGAGGCACTTGAATATGCATTGACATAACTTCTTTGTAAAGAAGTTTGAACTGTTGCTTTTAGCATTTTGTGGATAAATGCTTGTTTTGTGAATAAATAGAGGACCCTAGGCTGGTAATTCAACACCTTCCTTGAGCTCCAACATTTATTAGGAAAAAATTTAAGAAGGAGTTAGTCAACGATTTTGTGCTGTAAATTCCTTTGCATTCAAGAGTGGAGAAAAACTGTTTCAGAGGACTTTGCCGTGCTGTTGATTACTTGCTGCTCTTATAGGTCGGCTGTTAATTGAATGTGTGTCCTTTCTTTTTACTAACAGCCCTAGAAGTCCTCAGGGAATATTGAGTGTCACAGAATGATAAGCTAATGTTTACTGAGCCTTTAAAACAAGAAGGGA
This sequence comes from Geospiza fortis, assembly GCF_000277835.1. Lineage (NCBI taxonomy): Eukaryota > Metazoa > Chordata > Aves > Passeriformes > Thraupidae > Geospiza > Geospiza fortis. Next base: position 976,761 of record NW_005054297.1, on the reverse strand, counting down.
GTGGTTGCTTATTTAATGAGGATCTTAATTAGTGTGTTGGAGAATATAGAATACTATCATATAGTCAGATGATACTTGAATCTGTACTCTAGGCACTAGTTATTTTTCCAAAAAGGAAAATTTCAAGAAGACTAAATGGTGTATTCCTGCAGTTGTCTTATTCTCATCTACATCTTTAAGGTCAGGACAAATTAAAGATGTCACTGTAATCTTGACATGCTAACTGTTGGGATTAAGTGAATCAGTTCTACTGACTCTTTCAATACTGTAGTCTGAATCTGCATTGAATTTTAATTTGTGTGTTTTGTTGGCATTACTGCCACTTCAGCTGAAGGCAGAAGAATCTTCTCACGATTCATTCTCTGTGGTCTTCCCCCTTTCCACAGGGATATAAATATATAAGTGTACTCATGCTATTTCTAGTTTGCTGGCTTTTTTCCCAATTTGTTTTTTTATTTTTAATCCTCTTGGGACTTGAGTTCAGTGAAGTAAATGAAAATGTTGTATTAGGCTAACACTGACTCATTGAATTGTTTCCTAAACATATCTTCTGATATGAAAATATCATTCATTATATATGCCAGTGATAGAAATATAAATATGATATAGAAACATGAAAACAGTAAATCTTGTTTTATTTACTTAATAGGAAGCCTAATAGTTGAATAAATGTTTGTCTATTCATACTAGATTGTTAATGCTGGAGCTCTGGTGATCATGTTTTAATACTAAAAAAGTGGGTTTTTTTCTGTGTACATTTGGCATTATCCTAATTTAGATCTTTGTTATAATCTCCTATTCGTGGACCTTGCCTATTCTCATATTTCAGAACTATTGGCATTATTTTGCTATTGCATTTTTGATTAAATGTGCTCTTAACAGCAATTTCTGGTAACAGTTGGTGTGACTTATTTCTTCACGGCCTGATGAATGGAAAACTGGCAAGAAAAAACCCTTCTGGCCTGTTTTGAGTTTTCTCAAACAGTGTAAGGGTTTTGTGAGCCTTCTAGTATTTTTCCTTCTTTATATAGGTAAATACATATTTAGTAGTAATTTGTAGTTAATTTGTATTTTTATTTACAGAAGTCATGTCAAAAAGAGATTTTTAAGTGTACAGTAATTTGATGTTGGTTGTATTTTATATTTTTTAATATTTAGTATTATTTTTTCACTATACAAACTTTTGAATTATTTATGATTGTACCACTGTTTTCTCCTTTAATTTTTTGTGGGCCTTCTTTCTTTATTTCTTTCCCTTTCTACCCCCACCTCTTTTTGGTTTTTTTGTCTTGAATGGAGACACTAAATTGCTACTGATAGAATGTAAGTGCCTCGCTTCAGTAGTCTGCCCAGGTTAGTTGTGTATCCTTTCAGCTGTATACAGTAAAAGCTTATTATTAGGTTAACAGTGTATTGGTTTGCTTTCACAAATCCACAGAATACCAATTGAAGAAATAAATTTTCAAATTTCTGCTGAAAGGAATAATTCTATAAATGTGCATTCTTAATATGTGTTTACCTTCTTTTTCTGTGTGCAAGAAAGGACTCTTCCCTTTTAGAGTTCCTGTAATCCCTGATCCTGAAACTGATGTACAGTGGCAGAAGTCTTGCCACAATTAGGAGCCCTCTATGGGATTCTGCACTGTGCACACCTCTATTCTCTCCCAGAAAATTGGAAATTGATCTGGGATCATGGTGTTTCTTACCAGGGGAGGACCCTTGTTTTTGAAATGAATGCTTTTTAAAAATACTAAGAACTTCAGGTACAGATGGTGTCACCTAGATTTGTGTCAGTTTGAGCATTCTAATGATACCTCCTTCAAATCTGCACTGTATTTTGTAATAGGACTGTTAGAGTATTTTTGAAATCAATGCAAATATGCACCTTGCTTCTTTTTGCATAAATTAGTAGCGTTTGCCACCTCCTGTTATTATGTTGAAACTGACTGGAGTGCTTGTCAATCCAAATCCATGAACACTGTTAGCATTCATTGATTTAAAAAGTGCTTAACTGTATTTCATACTTCTCGGTTAACATAAAGTTTGTTGCTGTTAAAAATGACAACTTAATTTGATACTGTTCTGTTTTAGACATCCTTAGCTACCCGTTTTGCTCAAGAAACGTTTGGAAAACAGTACAAACAAACCTTAGGACTGGACTTCTTCTTGAAAAGGATATTATTGCCAGGTAAGAGAATAAAAAGTAACACTGAAAGGTTGGGTGGCAGCAGGACTTGCAGAAACAAATTCTTCAGAGTAATGAGTACTAAATAAGTTTAGTGCAGTGATTTTTATGGCAAAGTAAATTAGGTTGTTTGGAGAATATTTTGTTCATACTTTCTTACCAGGTGTCATAGAGTTATGCATTTGCAACTTACATCTCTAAGGAAAACACTGAATTCAGATAAAAACAATGCTATCTATATTGATGAATTTTATAATCCCTGCTTGAGTGCACTCACTTTCCATATGGATAGTGTAACACACAACAATGAAATGGAACTTTAAACATATTAATTGAAAAAGTATATGTGTTTTGAAAGAAATATATATATATATTTTAATGAAATACACAACTCATATTTGAGTTGTGTGGGAGATGCATAATGCAGCTATGGACTCGCAGTGCTCTAATATGTGAATGCTGTTTTATGCAAGGCAGCATGAAATTGCTGGCATTTAATAGACCACTAAAATTTAGGGTCCCTCAGCACTCATAAAAATACAGTTTGAGCATTCAAGATGTTTCACTTCACGATGGCAAAGAAACTATTTAGATGCCAGTTGCAGCACACTACTTGAAAAATGCAAAGAAATAATTAAAAAAGAATAATTGCTGGTTAAGTTTGTCTCTGAACAATTGGGGTTTGAAATATGTCTTTTCACTGATTTGTGTGTGCTCATATTCTAAGTATGCAAGTATTTAATTAAAAACATATACTTCTGGATTCAAAAATCAGAAGTTAGAAAAAGTTAGTGTAATTATTAAGAGCTGTAGTGAGATTTGATAAAGTTGATGCAAGTTCTGTAGTTCTGTCTTCTCCTTGTGAAGGGTGAGGAGGGAAGAAAACCCAGAAAGTAAGCATTTTATCTGTAACCTGAAGTTATAAGAAAATGTATACAGTTCTTGAACTTCTTTTTAAAAAAATTATATTGCAAATAATTATATTGCAAATGATTATGTTTATATATTTTCTTAAGTGAAATGGAATAATCTTTTCAGACTACTCCTGTGTTCACTATTTTGGTTTAGCCATTTTGCTGTACTTTTTTAGTATCTGGTGAATGATAAAGTACCAAATCCCAGTGCTTATTTCTCCATAAAATCAACAGAATAATTTTTTTATTGTCCTGCTCATGCCTCTAAAAATACCAGTGTGTATAACGCTTAACAGCAGTACTTGCAAGTGGAATGTGTACACAAATCATGCAGTATGCATGTTGAGAACTTGTATTTTGCAAGTTTTTTTTCCAGCTGTTAAGCATACAGAAACTATTAGTACATTGCTGGGATTCTAAATATCCTTGTTGAGTAGAAAATTTGGAAAATTATCAACTGTTGCTTCATTCATTTTTGTTCATAGTTTATATTGTGTGTGAATTTCATTCATTCATAGTTTATTTTGTAATAAAATCAGAACGCCAGTAAAAATAGCTCCAAAAAGTCTGTACATCTGTTTTCCTTGAAACAGTAGCATTTGTATTCATATTCAGGAAGAAACATTTTCTGTAGGTTGTCACTCTGGTTTTGCCTATAGCTATATATGTGTTTAGGTATATATGATTCTCTGTTTCATTGGAAACTGGACTAGTCGTAGGGAGTAAGAGGGAGGAAGGTAACATTTCTAAATGCTGGAATGGGAAGCATTACTTTAGTAAGTGGATTTTTCTAATTTCTAGATTAGTTCTGGGTTTGCAGAGTTTAATCTATGCTTGTTTACTTGACAGGTTAATTGATACCACTGCACAGAAATTATGTGTACCAGTAGGAAAAAGGACTCGATTTCTCTTATTCAGTAGGAGAATTGATGAACAACTATGGTTCAGTAGTTGATTTTTTTTTCTTCTTCAATGTAAGCAAAGATTCCAAAAATTAAAATTACAGATTTCTAGAATTACACAGAAGTTTGCATTGGGCTTCATTGAAATATATTATAACTTACAAAATAAAGTACTGTTTTTCTGGATTTTTTTTGTTTTCTTTTAAATTATTTTTAAGATAAAAGTGGCATTTGTCTCCAATTGTCTTAGTAACTAATGCAGTTTTGCAGTGAAAACAGTAAATATTTTGCATGGTAAAACACTACAGTTTAATACAAATCAGAAATATTTTGATAAATTTTGAATATGTTCAGTGTTGTTCAACATGTCTAGTGTTCAACGTGACAAATTTACTTCATGCAGTTTGTTCAAAATACTTTCTTTTCAAGTGCTGATCAGTTCCATTATATTTATTGATGCAGAACTTTGTGTAGTCTGGATGCAGCCATGGTGTAAGTTTTAGTGTTTAAATAGTGTATCTGTTAGTCAGAGGGTCTGCTGATAGAGACTCTTAAGAGCCATAGTTGTATGCTTTTTGGGAGGTTGTGGGTGCAGCTCAGTAAACATCATTCTCCTGTTAAAAGGATTTTTTTAAAGTCGTTGGTGTAAAAAATGTTCAGACTTGGGTCTTGACTGTGCAGCCCTGCAGGTAAGGTTAAGCAGTGCACCAAGGGTCCTCCTGCAGGGTCACTGCTGCAGCAGCCCAGTGGCTTCAGTCCATGCCAGGGGCAATCTACACACCTGCACTGTGCTGCCTCACGTGTTTCAGCTTTGCACTGTGTGCATTTTCTACAGAGTAAAGAAGTGCTGGGGATTTTTTCTCCCTTAATAGTGTGTTATTTTGATGAGATTCTTCCATTATTTTTCTTGGAGTGTTAAGACTGTTTCTAAGAACTGTCTGATTATGCATGGTTTCTTTTTGTTTTGTTGTAAGTCTCTAGTTTTTATGTTCCTGTTAAATTGAAAAAATTAAAGATTTCAAACTTTTTGCAGTAAACTTTGTGTGCTACTATCTCAGTTAATTAAATACTTGCTAGGTAAATTGCCTGCAGTTTTTCCTTTTGTCAGAATAATCCTAACATCCTTCTTTCTTCCCCAGAATCAGTTTGAGGATAAAGCAAATATTACAGAACCTAACTGAAAAAAAGGGAAAATGAAGCATTTGGCACAGGAGATGATCAGTGTGAATTTCATAGTTAGTGAGGTCCTAATTAAGAAGGAGTTCACCTTAAATGAACATCCCAATCTTTTTCTTCCCCTGTTTCTTTTTTAGTCCCTGTTTCTTTTTTCTGTTGTTTATGAGGCAGAGTAAATAACTTGTAGTAGGAGATTTTTTAATTGGACAGTCACAGACTATTTAATGTGACTTACTGCACTACGATTTTTAAGGTTGTTCCATGCAGTTATCCAGATACTAAGGCCAGAATGCTGTGCATAATTTTCCTTAGGAGGAAAATCAAGTTCAAACTTTTTAGAGTACTTGAACACAAAATTAGGTATCTGAAAATTACTGATTTTGAAAGTGATAATATGTTTCTTGTATACTTGTTAAAAGCTATTGTTGTTGAATTTATTTGTATCTAAATTTTCCAGGTTACACAATATCTGTATAACTTTTTTTCCAGGAAATCTGAATGTTACTCTTCAAGTGTGGGATGTAGGGGGACAAACAATAGGAGGCAAGATGCTGGATAAATATATTTATGGAGCTCAGGTACAGTATAAATGCTGATAATTATATATTATAGCAATGATATAAAATTAATTGAAACTTTATTTTTAAAATTATACATACATACATTATATATAGCTTTTAGTTGATTGATTAATGAATCTCAAAAATGTTGACTGTCCAATCTAAACTTAAATGATATTAATACACTACTTTAATTTTGGTGTAGCTAATTTTTTAGAGCTGACATAAAAAGCAAAGCAAGTGTGTGCATTTATAGAACTGAATGACTCCCAAGAACAGATGGTTGTTTCCAGGCTTTGTGTCTTGAGTTAAGAAAAGCAATCACAATAAATAGTAAAAGCTATTTGGATATCCACATGGTAGATAGAGTGGCTGCTTTCAGAACAGCTGCCTCCTGGGGGGAAAAGGTAGAAGGAGGAAATTAAGAGCAATCCTACACCATTAAACTCATACATGCAACTGCGGTTATAAGAGGGCAAACAAAAGGAGACAACCAGGTAGCTAAATATTTTTGCAGAACTGCTGTCCAATGAAAATTAAGTTTATCTTCAGGTTAACTAAGCAACTTAAAGTGGATGGTGGGATTAAGAGCTAAGTATTATAACTGCATCTTGAGTCATGAGATGATTTAAGAGCATGTATTATAAATGCCAAACTTCTTAGCATGAGTGATCCTAAAATGTGCTCTGTTCCTTAATTTGGAGTTTGTAATGAGACCAATAGGCATATCATGTGCTGTTTGATAATGTTATGCAACACAGGAATGGCTGATGAAGGAGATTGGGATTTATCAGTTAATTGAATAAAGAGAAACTTGTTAATGGAACATTTTGTCCCTTTCAAAAAATGTCAATGGTTTTAGCTGTTGCATCTGTTTATAGCATATTTTTTTTAATAAAACCCGATTTGCTAGCCTGTTACAGATCTAGCAAGCAATAGAGAAAGTGGCTTCCCTGACAAAGGGAGTTTGATTAATCACAAATTGTTGCCATATGTCCAAAGTAAATTTAATGAAGGAAATAAAAGGCTATTAGCTTTGTCTGTATTGAATTTGGTGATAAACTTAGGAGTTTCTTACCAAAAATAGCAGGTCACAGAGTTAATACCAGTGCCCAGAAGTGCATAAGCAGTTGATATCAATAAGACTAAGGTTTGGGTTTTTTTTTCGTCATTCAGAACACATTAACAAAAAACCCCTATGTCCACTCTCTTTAATCTTCTTTCAGTCCTCATTTTAACCCAAATTTTTTTAAATGGACTAGTGACTTTTCTCTCCCAGTGTTAGCATGTGTTGCCAGTGTCTGTAAGAGGCTTCTTATCATCAAAATTGAGTTCTAACACACTTTTCTATTAGCTTTGTAACAGTGCCTGTTAAAGATGCATAAAATTGTCTCTATTTTCACCTATTCATTAAATGACATGAATAGTTTGAAAAGGCACTTCTTTCAGCTTATTTCTAGGCATAAGCTTATTTCATGTTGAACATTTCTACCTTTTTATAAGAAAAATAGGAAAAGCAAAGTAGAACAAGTAGGAGTATTTGTAAGGGTAAATCCTTTTAAATATGAATAAAAATTCCTCTGAATGGGCAACAAAACAGCAAGAAAGTAACTGAGAAGAGGTAGCATGGAATTTGTAAAGGTAAAATGTGCACAGCCAACTTGATTGTTGTCTGTGGTTAGGTGGTTAGCTGTGTGGAAAGGAGAGCAGTGGATGTAATTTATCTTCACTTCAGCAGGGCCTTTGACATAATCTCCTATAGTATTATTACAATATGTAGAGATACAGGTGGAATGGAGGGACCATAAATTTACTGAAAATATGAATGGACAGCTGGATTTAAAGGTCTATAGCTCAGTGTCTCACTGATGCCTGATTATAAGTTTTATTTCTTAAGGGTTGGTACTGGGGTTGTGTCTTTCCTGGTTCTTTTATCAATGGAACAAAACATTGTGAGTTTATGAATAGCACTAATCTGGGGAGGAATGGTCACTGTGCTGGAGTGCTACTGAGAGTGACCATGACCAACTGAAGGAGTGGACCAACAAAAACCTTGTGAGGTTCAGCTGATGACAGATGCCAAGTCCTGCACCTGGTACAGAATAATCTTATGTAGCTGGGAATCAGCTGTAAAGTGTGCAGTGAAGGGCCACAAAGGTGATTAGTGGTCTGGAGCATCTGTCCTATGAAGAAAGGCTGAGGAGACCTGTGACTGTTCACCCTGGAGAATAGAAAGCTAATCAATATATATCCACTGTGCAGGAAGGATTCAAAGAAGAGAGAAACAGGCTTTTTTGTGTAGTGTCTATTGACAGAGCCAGAGCAATAGGCACAAACTGACACACAGGGGATCCCTTCTGAACATCAGGAAGCATGTTTTCTGCTGTGGGGATGACTGAGAGCTGGCACAGGTTGACCGGAGAGGTTGTAGAGTCTCCATCCTCAGAGATATGCAAAAGCAGTCTGGACATAGTCCTGAGCAGCTGGCTTTGGGTGACACTGCTTGAGGAGGATCATAGAACCAAATGACTTCTAGAGGTCCCTTCCAACCTCAGTCATTCTGGGAAGTGGCTTTAGAGGAAAAAGCTCTTGGATGGATGTCTTATTGAGGTAGAAAACAGGTTGAATGGGACTTTGCAATGCATTCATGCAACAGTAAAAGCTAATTGAGTACTAATCTGTGTTAGTAAGAATGAATTAGTCAAATCAAGGAAAGTGAATATCATGCTCTCTGGCATTTTTGAGGCTATATTTGAAGTACTATGTTCAGTTTGGGGTTCCCCAGTGCAAGAGAGCCTTTAAAATATTGAAGTAACTTGAGTGAAGGTTGCTACAAAAACAGTGTATGTGCCTATGATGTGCACTTTGTCAGCGTGTGTGGTGCAGCTGGGATTTTAAACATCTTGTTTATAAAGTACATAAGCTATATGGATACACATAAAGCAGATGATTAGGATCTGCTGCAGAAATTGTGTTTGTCTGTGTATTCTTCAAATCTAAATAATTCAAATTTAAAGTACATGTGTGAAATTGTTTGTAGCATATCTATGTCATGTATTGTGACTTTATCCAGTATTTGCAGATGCCCATAGACTTGTGTGGATTTCCGTCTATTTGATCATTGTGAGATTCAGAAATCATAAGCTGCTAAATTCTTATTTTTGTTCTCAGAAATATATGTGTATGGTAGGCCTACTTCTGAAATCCTATGGCAAGCTGGAGATGGAAGTTTAGAGAACCTTTAGCAACTGAAAAGATTATGGTCTACAGTTCACCTGATCTTGGTTGAAATTTGATCAGGACATCAACAAGAGTAAATGGAGTATCCATCTAAACTTCACTGCAAAAACTTGCCATTAGAGAATGAGAGGTGAATCAATTCTCTAGGATAGATCTTTTGGTTAGGTTACTGTTAAGATGCCGTATTTTGATTGAGATCCCCTATTTCTTTTAAAAAAAGAATGGCAGATTTGAGCATGAGAACTTGCATTGGTTGCAGTTGGAGAAATTGCAATTCACTTCTGTCTTTAAGCGGTTGCTTTCTCCCTGCACGTTTTTCATTTTTTCCTCTGATATTGCTCATTTAGAACAATGTGGTTACTGCTTCCTATCTTGGTAGCTGAATTTCAGTGTGGGGCAGAAGAACTCTGCAAGCTGTGGGGAGAAGAAGAGTCTTTTGTTCCTTATAAATAAAGGGTGTTAATAATCAACACTGATTGAAAGCTATTTAAAATGACGACATTTATCTCAGAATTGAGAGATGCTGAGAGTAACTGTGTAGTCAGTTGCCACAGCTGTACTGATAGAGAGTAAATAATTCAATTATGGCAATTTAATCGCTTAATCAAATGTATTTGAGTGACCATGTCCTCAGTATCAGCAAAGACAGGAGTGGTTAAGTATGTGTGGACTGTAAGCTGCTTTCATTTGCAAAAACCTCTCTTTTCATCTGCACGTTTCTGCAACAATTAAGTAGCTCTTTACTAAATTAATATTCTGTGACTAGAAAAAATACTCTAGAATTTTGTCCTGACTTATTTTATAATATTAATGCAAATTTGAAAGTTTAGATCCTTGATGCAAAAGTCAGTCATAGGATGAGGGTAGCTGAGGATAAATGAAGAAGAAATATGTTTTTAATTATTGTTTTTTCTACCTTCCTTTTATTGTGCCAGATCTTGACATAAACTTGGCATGTCTTAAATTTTGATTATCAGTACAAATATACTGCCTAGTTACAACACGTCCATATTAACACATCAGTTTTGAAATAAGGCTGCTGCTGTTTGCATGGTAAATCTTTCAGAAGCACTCCCATAGCTTACCTGTAATTGCTGCCCCTACCCACATACCTAGTTTAAATTATCTTTAAGATCTGGCATATGCTACATCATAAATTGGCTTGTTAATAGGTGTACTGCAGACTCTACTTTCTCCAGGGAGCAGCAAATAATTTCTGCAATATTTTCAGTTTCCAGTGGCCTATTTTTGAAAATGCTCTATAATTCCTAAACAAAAAGCACTCACATGTGCACTAACATAGACAAAATGTCTCTCTTACTAGAGTGTAATTATGCAAGCAGGGACTATTCACTGTGTTGCTGGAGACTAGAGAATCAATGTGCTGTTCTTGGCATGTCGTCTACCATGTGTTTCAAACCTCTTTCATGGCAGGGAAATACAGTACTTTTGTGTAAAAATGCCAGTGTTAATTTTCCTCCTTAATTTCTCACACATAATAGGGAAACAACAGGTTTTATGCTGTCTACTTGGTCTGTACTCCATATACTGTAAGTTTGTGGAAAATATGAATTTTTTTTTTGAAAGCAATTATGGGATTTCTCTGTTAAATAAAAGAAAAATATGGAATAAATTTCAGCCATGGAATTGTGACTAGTCCTTCATTAATTATCTATATCATACTAAGTTGCTTATAGAGTGCTGTTGTGGTGAAAATGTAAGCAGAAAGTATTCTTTATGACCTGGATGCCATGCTGCCTTTTTTTGCATCTATGTGATGTTATACCTGCCATCTTTGTTTTTTGAAAGTGCAGCAAATATTGGCAAGACTAAAAAAATGTTTAAGAAAAGAATGTGCTTTAGAAGCAGTGTTCTAGATCACAGAGAAAGGGACCAAAAGAAAGTGAAGTCAGCTCTAGTTGCAAACTTTGTTAAATGATTTCTTTGATGGTAAATCCACTGTAAATACCCTTTCATCCAAAGGGGTAGATAGGCTACAGTTGTCTAGAAGACATGAAGCAGAGTAGAATTTTGATGAAGAATTGGTTTTAAAGAGTTGGCTAACCTTAAATGCTCACACTTTCTTATTTATTCTTCATCAAACTGATTAGTGTTGAAGATAGTTTAGATAATCTGCTCTTCTACAAGCTGGTGAGAGAACTTGACAGCTGGTCAAAGAAGCATTGCCATGTGCTCTTTCCTCATTTACAACTTCTAGCATTATGGCTGGCATTTTTTTTAACCTTTACCATACCTATCCTTTAGATTAAGTTTCTTTTCCACTGAGCATTTAATAGCATAAGTATGTCCTTCCTAGAGCAAAATTTAGATTGTGAGACAATTTAATTTGACAATTTAATGCCAAGTGCCCAGGCATTTGGATAGCTATAAAAATAGTCAGGAGAAATTAACCGAGATTAACTTAGAGATGCAAGATATTAAGTAATAAATTGTACCAAAATTGGAAGAGGGAAGTGGGTGTTTAATATTATATTTGATTAGTAAAGAAAGAAAGACAGCAAGGGGAAACTTGGGTGTCATAATTCTTAATTTCCTTGAAGGAACTGATGAAAGCTGTTCCTCAGAAATTAATAGCAACTATATAAATATGAGGAACAAAAAATCAAGTTTGCCAAGGAGTTGGAGGAAACGATAGATTGGTATTGCTGTCATTAGAAAGTAGGAGTTGGAGGGGTCTCAGTAGGATCTGTTGCCCTCCTTCAAAGCTACCCATGTGTAATGGCTTTTATCAACCATCAAAAATTTTTTCAGTGTTGGTGACTGTTATAAGTGGTGTATTTCAGAGCTTTGCTATTCTTACAGTCTCCATAGGGTTTTTGTTTTGTTTGTTTGCTTGTTTTTAGTACTCTTGCTATAATCTTCTTGCTGGGAGTTAAACCTATCGCTACATGTTGTATTGATGACAGATTTGTAAGAAAGTTCAGGGTGGAAGGATGTCAGGAGGTTGGAGTAAAACACTCTCTAAGTTGGGTCAATTTAGAGATGGAGCTAGGCTGCTCAAGGATCTATTGAATCCTGCTTGTAATCTTCTAAGGATGGAGACTGAGCAACTTCTGGTCAACCTGCTTTATCTTCCTCATGGTGAAAAAGCTTTTCATTAGTTATGGTTTGAATTTCTCTTATTTCAGCTTATGCCCACTGATTTTTATCCTGCTGTGCACTGCTGTGAGGAGCCTGGCTCCATCTCCTTCATTGCTTCTTCATGGGTATGGGAAGGCTGCTTTTAGGTGTACCCAGGGCTGTTTCCTCTCCATGCTGAAGAATTTGGGTTTGCTCATCTCTTTGTCATAAAACAAGCGCTCCAGCCTCTGATCATCTTGCTAGCCCTCTGCTGAAGTTACTCCACTTTTGTGATATCTTGAGGGGCCTAAAGATGTGTTCGGACTGGATGTTTTATTTTAGATATGATCCAACAAGTGCTGAGTAGAAAAGTTTGCTGTACTTCTGCTAATGCAGCCTAGGATCACATTGGCCATCCTTGCTGCCAGGGGATGTTGCTGGCTTGGATTTGGCCTGCTGTCTGACAAGACCTCCAGGTCATTTTCAGTTGCTCTCCAGCCAGTCATGTATTGCTCCCCTCAGCCTGTGTTACTCATTCCTTCCCAGGTGCAGGACTTTGCGCTTGTCCTTGTTGAATGTTGAAAGGTTCCTGTTCACCCATTCCTTGAGCATGTCTACATACCCCTTTGTGGTAACCCTGCCCTCAGGCACATTGGCTGGTCTTCCCAATTTAGTGACTTCTGCAAACTATGTATAAAAACATATACAAAGAGAATTCCTGTTATCTTCTCTTGAAACTTGTACCAGCATTATCATGCCTACCATAAGTCATGCGTTTGTTGAAGCAGTCAGGTTTTTTTCCCCCCTTTTTTCATGTCAGTCATGGTTTCCAAACCTATGATACTGTTACCAGTTTCTTCTATTGTACCCTTTTAAGACATTCAAGTCCAAAAATGGATGCATTATTTCACCTGGAATGCTTTATGCCAGTGTGATGTTTGCAAAACAAGTTCAGCATATTCAGCTGTGAGCTGTAGCTCCTTGATCCTATTATATGGAACCTGCTACAGAGCCAGATGCTTCCTATTGTGCACTTGATTATTACTTCCTTTGAACTTAGCATGGTATTTATTGCATCTTATTATTTTTACACTGTTTGTCATCATAAAATCTGAACTCTCCTCAAATAGTCTTGCAGTCTATACTAATTTATTATCAAATGTGAAATTATTAAGTAAGTGTTCATTCTGTTTTGTGATCTAAGGCACTCCTTATGACCTGAGACACCCCTTTTAACTATCAGTTAAAACTGGGCCCAGTCAAATGCCTGAAAAAACTTGAAAAATCCTTACTATTGACAGTAGGTTATTGACCCACCTATTTTTGTATGGATCATACTGTTTTTTCAGAATATTTGTGAAAATTTCATGTGAGAAACAGTGTGCAGATGTAGGGTTTTTTTGCCAGGTGTGAACTCCATGAGAACAAGTGTGCCTGAAACCAATTCTGACTTTGCTCATCATTTACAAGATACTGACTTTATTAGGGTGTAGTGGGAAAGCAGGAGCAAAAGACTCAATAAGATCTGAGAGCTGATCTTAGAATTGTGGAGGGGACAGGGATGACATTTGGACTGTTAATAGGCTGTGCTTTATAACATTGAATATTTGTGCTGAGGAATCATCAGAAGTGTCTGCTTTAAGTATTTGTCACCTGTAGCTTGGCCCAAAACAGCTGAAATATATGGGACTCCTTTTTGAGTTCTAACCATGTCTTTAGGTTCTCTTTTGAAAGTTTAAAGCTTGCCCTTACTTCTTATCTTCTGCAACACTGAAGGAATGGAATCTGGCCTTTATCCCCAAAAGACAGCAGAAACATGACAGACAATGTGCAGAAATGTATAGTTGAACTGCCTCTATTTTTCTTTCGAAAAAGGGAACATTGAAACTACAACTAATATTTGTTAAAACAAAAGGCCTTCTCCAGTGTAATTTTTATCTTCCTGTTAGTGTGAAATGCTATTTTGGGTTTATCATAAAGCATATTCAGTTTGTAATATTTCTGATAGAACTTATTGTGCTCTTGACTGTGTTGCCATTTTTTTCCTGAAACATGCATTTGGAACACATGAAATGCAGGAGAAATACTGTAATAATGTGTATAGTGTATAAATTTATAATTCCTTTAACTGACCCTTGAAAGATATGATGCCATTATTTGTTAATGCTCTATTCTATGACAATAATAATTTAGACTGCTGCAAATCTTACCATGTCAAATTGTTTTGCAATCTGTGACATTTTAAACATGTCTTTTTATTTAGGGCATTCTATTGGTTTATGATATTACCAATGGCCAGAGTTTTGAAAATTTGGAAGACTGGTATAATGTGGTAAAAAAAGTGAATGAAGGATCAGAAACACAGCCACTTGTGGCCTTGGTTGGAAATAAAAGTAAGTTACTCATATTTAAATATTATTTGAAATACTCTGGATGTGGTTTGCTGTTAAAGAAATGACATAAGGTATATATATTTGGCAAAATGCGATTAAATACTATCTTGTGTGTTTTTGCTGTGTACAGATGACATATTTGGATATACTTCAGGATTATGGCTCTGGGCAGATAGGTTATGTTATGGGGCTTGCTGCATCATGCTTTGCCTAGCCTGCAGCCTCTCTCCCTGTGTCCCCTTTTCTTGGAGAGCAGCACACAGGAGGAGGGAGATCACTTGCCTGTGTTGGAATCTGATAGACCCCAGGATATAGCCATGGCAATGGAGAACTGGGGAGCATTTCTAGGTGTATTCAAAGGTATATTTCATGGTTCTGTATGTTAAGAGACTGCTGTATTAGCTACTGGTATATGTTTAAAAAACTACACCATGCATTAGGCATAATACTTAAGAATTGCTTATCAGACTTTTTTTTCAGTGTTATCTGTAGTTGTGCATATCAAGTGATTTGTGTTGTTTTAGGATTTTTAACTTCCTTTTTTCTGATCACATAAGTATAATATAATGGTTTTCTTCTGACCACCAAAATATGTCACTTTATATAATCGTCACTTAGATAGTTTCCTAATTATATGCATTCCAAATTTCCCCATTTCCAGCTAAAAAATCTTACACAAACATTATTACTAGCATATCTGATGTCTTGATCCTGGCTTTCTTACCCATTTTTCTGTTGAAGATGGTAAAAGCAACAAATAAAAATTTTAGAATCAAAGTGGTAGAAGTGGGTGCATAATTTTTAAACACTACAAATATGTTATTTGAACAACAGAAAAAATTGATTTTTTTTTCATTTTCCAAATAATTTGTTTGTGTTACAGTGACCATGTCATCAACAAACCTGAGAAAAGAACCTTATCCAGCACATTAGAATTGTTTAAAGTAATTTGAAAACAATGTAGAGGCAACACTTTCCTTCAGAACCATTAATTGTAGTATTGCTACAGTGATGCTGTAACATTTTATGACATTAATTATGAAAGACTAATTTCCTGTGAAGAAAACAGAGAAGGTCTTAGAGTTATAATATATAAATAGCACTTCTGAAAGCACAACACTGATAGTGTTGTACTCTAGCAGACCAGAGTCAATAATACAATTTCTGTTGAAATTCATTGAAAAGTATTTTTCACTGATTTCTATTTTGCCCTAAGTTTGGACTTCTTAGCTGGAGTTCTGCGAATATTACTAAGTATTTGCAGTAAGATACACTGTAACATAGCATAAAAAAAATGTTCCTTTGCTGAACTGGCCCAATAGGTGTAGAAAATGATACATTGGTTTTGATTTGGAGGCATTTTATTTCTTTTTTCACATATACATGCCCACAAATCTTTAATATCTGATGTTTCCTTGGGAGTATCTGGAAGTAGAATCTGGTTTCCTAGGTGAGTTTTCAGACAAATGCTGACACTGACTAGTGAAAGGGCTTTCATTTTATGGAAATAGCAGCTGAAGGAATTGCTTGCTGCCTTGTTTTCCTTCAGAAGCTGTATATAAAGAAAAGCAGCAAAATATTGATTTCATGTGATGCTAAGGATGTTTGTTGCTGTTGCACATGTTGAGCATGCAGGGCATACTGCTTACAGAGGGATGTTTTTACTTTGTTTTTATTCAGCGTTATAAAAATTAGACTTTGAAAGTATATTGCTTTCTTGAATTCTGTGGTAGGATAAGAATATTTAGGAGGGCTTCCACCCCAATACTAAAAAATTAATAATAGGCTCCTGTTGTTACATAAATGGAAAACAAGGTTTCTACAGAAGCATGGTGTTGACTCTCACATATTATGAAGAGATAAAACTACTGGTACTAGCAAATTATTAAGGAGGAATCACTGTTCAACTTCTTTGCTTAGTAAGTGATAAAACACTCATATGCAATGCAAGAGCAATAATAGGTTAAGAGCCAGGAGAAGCCATTTGATGAATTGATGAACTTACTTGACCTCATGCATCATTCAGAAGAAATACTGCAGTGAGTGGTTTCTCTCTCAGGATTGTACTCGGTTTTTTTGAGCTGTACATGTCTTTTAGGAAAATATTCAGGTAAGCTCACTGAAAGATTAGAAATGTCAATATCCACAGGCAAGTTATTCTAACACTTAACTTTCTTTACGATAAAAGCTTTTAAAATTTGCCAAGAATGCAGTTATTTTCATTCATATTATTTGGAAAGATTTGGGTCAGTCTTTAGATACCTTGATAAGAATTTGGAAGCTGAGCCTCTGTTTTGAAACTTTGGCTTAAAGTTAGTTACTTAACTTGGGCTGTCCTTTGTCTGTTTTCTTTTAGTAAGACTGTCTGAAATACATGTGTATTTTTTCCATTTTGGTGGAGATATACCTGGATTTTCTCTAGGGGAAAAGCTATAGCTTGGAAGAAAACAAAAATATTTCTCTATGCAATATCATACAGAAAACTGTACACCTGAATTCTATTAAATGAAAATAATTTCCCTGGGTAATTTTGTCATTGAAAACTAATTATTTGATACATAGCAGTATCTGGTGCATAATTGTTTACTACTGTTAAGTCATGCAGTTTTATAGGTAATTTATTAGTGGTTTCTAGTATCAATTTGTAGTCATTTTGTTAAATGTTAAGTTTGTGGGGATTTCTTTAGTATTCCATAAAACTTGAAGAAGTTGTTCAGTGCTGATTTAAATGAATCAGTGCTTGTTTTCACTGTTCTGGTTTATTGTGCATTGCAATAGATTAGCAGCATGAACACAGTAAGCTGCTGTGTCCGTTTAAAGCTTGATAATTAGCTTCAGAGTGGTGTCAAGCTATTAAAATGTCCTGTTGTGATTGTAAGAGGTTAAGACTTACTCATGAAACATTGGAAAGGTAATTTCTACTTAAAAAGCTCCTATCAGTTGCTGGTATCTCATCCATCAGAGATTTATTTGAAAATAGTAGAGCAGTATGAATTGTTACCTAAATTCTGGACCTTCCCACCTCTCTTTTTTAATTTTCCCTTTTTTTCCCCGTCTCATTTTGTTTGTTTTGGTTTTTGATTGTTTGTTTTTATTTTTGTTTGTTTGTTTTTATTTTAGTTTGTTTGTATCTATTTTTGTTTGTTTGTTTTTATTTTTGTTTTGTTTTGTTTTTTTTTAGATGAAGGCATGTCATTGCCCATTAATTTATTCAAAAAAAATTGGGAGAGCAAGAGCTTCAGGAATGCAGATCTCTGTTGTAAAACCAGGACTTTATTTAATATGTCTGGGTTCCCTCTGGGTGCTTAGTTTCAGTTTTCATTCTTTTTTTTTTCTTCCTGTACCTTTTTTTTTCCCATAGCCTGTCCTACACATTTGATCAGAGAGGATCAGAGAATAGAAAGCTGATTTGAATCAGGATCTTGCCCAGACCTGCTTTCTGCACCGATGTTCAATTATCAATTGTCTTTCCACAGATTTTTGTCTGTGCATTTGATGAACAACAGAAGGAATTATAAAATTTAATGTAGAACTATTTTTCCTATTAATTCTAAGTCATAAGATCTTAATAATCCTGAACTTTACAGCTGATATTGAATCTTAAATTTGACTTTCCTAGTAGTTTACCTTGTGCTATTTTATTCTTATTGAATACAAAGTATATTTGAAGTGTGCTTATATCTGTGTTGCTAGTACCACTTGCTTTGCACTGCTGATTGGGGAGTAACCCTTACTGTTAATTTTAACTTTGTTTTGGAGTTTCTATGCAATAACTCAAAACTTTTGTATATATGTTATTGTCAAATACTTTGATTTGTATGGTATAAATGAGACTATAGTTATCAGGTGAATGAATTATGTTTTGTGCACTTAGGATCTTTGCTTAAATCAGGTATTGATAAAGTTCAGTGATCACAATGGATCTTCTAGTCATTAAGTGTGAATTAGAGAGGGTTTACCATGTTTCATATGATTGATGTGTTTGCTTCCTTTCTACTTTGATGCCTTTATGTATTTTCTTCTGCACCAATCTATAAGCAGTCTCCTCAAGTGTCATACTAGCATTTTCAGTGGATATATTGTAAACAAAAATTAACCCAGGTTGCATGGGAGCTATACTCATTTTGATTTATAGCTCCCAAGATGGACTTAGGGCAGTGGTTATCTGTAGCTTATATAGGGGGTAGGAATTATCAGGTACCGGTGTATAGTGGCTAGATGAATGATTTCTGTTCTTAGAGATATTAACCAGATCCACTCCTCAATAAAGACTAATAACTCAGATTTTTAAACAATCTTCATGACAGATGAGGGCACAGAGGAGAATGCATCAACACTAATTAAGAATGTTGACCGTTTGTTCGTCTTAGCCGTGATTAATTGATCTTGGAGTGCTATCTCTGAACAGGAAGTGGGATGCTGTTACATTGTGAAGTTTAAAGGTTACATTTTAGTGTACCCTTTAACTTGCCCTTACATACAACATAAAATGTTTTTACCTCTCTTATCTGAGCACAGAAAGAAACATTTTCCAGCCCAGATACAAATTAACATTTGGTGTTTTGTGTACTAATGTGAATCTGGCTAGTCAAGGGACTTGCCCAGTCTGCTTTTT
The DNA here is from genome assembly GCF_000277835.1 of Geospiza fortis. NCBI lineage: Eukaryota > Metazoa > Chordata > Aves > Passeriformes > Thraupidae > Geospiza > Geospiza fortis. The sequence continues at coordinate 957,695 of NW_005054297.1, read as the reverse complement.
GACTCTGTTGCTGCATTATATACTTAGTCTCCTCCATTGTACTCAGAAAATTTCTTCATTAATACTCACTTTGATAATGTTATATTTAAATTCAGAGCTGTGCATTCATTCTCTTGTCCCTCCCAACCTCCCCCAGGTTTCTGTTCTTCCTGTGGGCTTGCCCTTTTAAGGTCCTTCACCTGTAATTAAGACAAGTGTTGAGCAGCTAATGCAAAGACCCCTGTTCTTTAGAGTCTTATGCCTGATTAAACTAAAGTTTCTGTATGCCCAACAGCAGGTCTGGTCACCTGAGCCTTACACATGCTCTTGGGATTGGAGGGTAAACTACTTACACATAGAGACTCCCTTAAAAAGAAAACCTTGTCCTGTGCTACAATAATTTTACTAACTCATTTGAATAAATGTAGAATGATACCCTGTTTTAAAATATATATTAAATGTTTGTCTCAACCAGCTTGCATGATTAATAGAAAATTGCTGTCCTATGGATTTGTTTCAAAGGTCAGGTAACTTTATTAAAAATTACTTTTAACAAGAAACTTAAATTAATGGAAGAGAAAACCACAGGTAAAAATTATCTTTTATTTGCCATAATATTGTATTTCCAACCCAGTATCTCAATATGCTCTGTATTACTTTAGCAGTGGGAGCAACCTAGGAGCACACACATTTTTGAGTGAAAAAATTACCTTGCTTGTCTGAGAAAGCATTGGTCTTGCAAGATTTTGATCCTAAATCATGCTTAGCTTAACATTAATAGGGCTGAGTACCATCCATGCTGAAGAGATCTATTAAATTATGTCTGTTAAATTGCCATGTGGACAAGTCTGCTAAACTGTGATTAGTAGACAGAGCTTGAGCCTCAAGTACTGTACTTTGGAAAGGATCTGAGCTTACAGAACTTCATACAGAAAGAAAGAAAGGGGGTTTATTGCTCTTGTGTAGTATTTACCTTACCATATTGTATTGTCTGTGAAAACACCTGGCAGGAAAGATAGCAAGGATCTGTGCATATGTGTTCCATTCTGGCTCCAGTCTTCATGTGACTTGCTGTGATAAATATATCTGTTGCAAAGGGCTGCAAATCAGCCCATGTTTTGCTTCAAGCCTTGTTTCAGAATCCTTCACTAAATGATCTCTTGGATGAGAAGGCAGTGGACACAGAAGCTGATTAGTAACCTGGTTAAAGGCAAATTTTTAGACTTCTGGACTTTCTTAGGCTGCTGCAGCCATTATTGAAGCATGTATCCAGTATAGTTTTTGATGGTGAATCCTTTTTTTCATGCTGCTCAAAAGATAATTAATAATCCTTGTCAAATGCCTGTATTCAGCCCAGATAGCATTAGTTAGTAGTGAGCTTGTTTTTTACTTGTGTTCTGCTGCATTCTGGGGTTTGTGACGGAGTTGAAGTTGAACAATATACACAACTTGCGCACTGAAGATGTGTTACTGTTGTACTGCTTGTCTGCGTTTGAGATTTGTACAGCTAGACAGAGTCCTGACATAAACAGGTGTAGTTCTATCAAAATCAATGAATTTGCATTCAGTTGAACCAGGGCAGTTCAGATCTGTGCAAACAATTTGCAGAAAAAATGCTTTCTCATTTGGGTCATGCAGTGCTTTTACAAGAAAGTGTACAAGAATAGTCATGAACTATTCCAACTAATAAACAGTTCTTATGCTACACTTTTTTTTTATTTTGGTGGCAATGAATAAACTGGTTTCTTCTTCCTACATGTAAAATCTTGAGGCTGCACTTGAGATTTTTGTTTTGTGCCCTTGAGTTTTGCCTGCTATGACTAACCAAGAGCCACAACCAAGTTCAAGGACCTGGTAGACAGTTAGTGTAGTTGGAACTCAAACACCAGTGCTACAGAAGTACCAGTAAATCATATATTCTCATTCCCTAACAGTTATGCTTAAATTTAGAAAAATCTGTAGAGATGTCATTGAAAAATGCAAATAGAAGTAAACTGTTTAAATACAAAGGTTAGAACAGTATATGTATCATGTTTTTATAATAATACACAAATGAAATGCTGAGAGATCTCTTACTGTTTCCATGGATTTTGTCTGTGGTTTATTTAGCAATGTAGACATACGCCCAATAAAAAAAGATGCTGCATAAACTATAGTCCAGGCTGAATGTGCTTCTGTTTTTGGTTTAGGTAGAAATGTTTTTTCTGGCTGCGTCCTTCATACTTAGGTCTTCTTACAACAAATGGAAAGCCCTTAATTGTACCTAAGGGAATAGTTAATCTACGGTGGACATATGGTGGACAAAAGCTGAGTCTAATAAATGAAAAAAATTATAAACAGAAAATGTGTGAATGTCTGCACAGTCTGAGAGTCATGGGAGATATTGTGCTGTTGGATTGGAGCTTATTTTAGGTTAATTTGCTATTCTTTTCTATTAGTATATTAATAGAAGTCAGTGGAGCATAATATACATAGTTTTAAAACCCAGTCAAATTCACGTCTGTTTTATTGGATTGAAAAAAATTACCTGGTTTTAAAACAGGGCAGAATTTCTTTTCTTTGCCAGTTGTCCTGCTCCTACCTTTGCCACATGACATAAATGCAATTTCGATTTCATTAGTGGAGGGAAACTCTCTGAAATTTTTAAAAGTTATAACATTTGATTGGGGGTAGTTAATCAGTGTTAACCCTGAGCAGCTCTTGGGCTTTATGGATTCAAGCATTATATGTGGTTGCACTGCTCCAGCAAAAGGTTAAGTATTAATGGAAAATGTTCACAGCTCTTTTACTCAAAGAAAACATGTTACTTGTAAGTTTTCTTTTGATTTTACTTTTACAGTTACATTGAATGTCTTCATTCATTTAGCCATCCATAAAGAAAATATTGTTGCACATGCAGTGGATAATAAGTCTTTTTAGGACTACTTGTGTGGTATGTCACAGATCATTAACTGCAAGTAACCACCTGACTTGAGGGAAGTCTGGAAGCATCATTACAGTGAAGTAAGCTTTTATTTCTGTATCACTGCAGTGCATTGATTTGTAGGAATGTCTCCATTAGCTACTGTGGAAATATATTCTCATATATTATTATTGAAGGAAGTTGATGAGAGAAGATAACCAAATTTTGAATGTGAATAGGGCACTACTATTAGGATTTTGGATAAAATGGAGAAAAAGACAAATGTTATTGTAGCATTGTTTTCTATTTAAAAGCTAGATAAGTCAGTAAACTAATCTTTTTTTAAAGCTTCAGAGTTCCAGAGTCAGACTGATAAATGTTGTAACAGTTGTACAGCGTTTCAACTCAAATCCACGTAGTAGTTGAATACATTTAATACTCTGTGGGCAGAAAGTGTGGAAGAGAAATTTATTCCTAACCAGCAGGGAAAACTTCAGCTTTTTCTACTGACTTCAATGAACCAAAAAAAAAAAAAAAATTAAGACTTTTATTGGAAGTAAGCAGTTATTATTCCAGTTCAATTTAGAAAATGAGGGATAGCCTATGCTAATATGAATAAACATGTAGGATAACCTAAACATATAGGATAACTTTCGCTTTCTTTGTGGTATAGTATGACCGATGTGCATGCAGATTGAAGAACAAAGAAGAAGAATTACAGGGAATGCATTGTAGGTATATTTTTAAATTGTGTAATTGTCAGGACATCATCCTGTTTATTGGGTTTTGGTAGAGAAGTGGAAATTAATGGTACCATTTTGAGTTTAGCCCACAGTTACAGATCCATTCCTGAGACACTCTGGGTTTATGATACCCATTTCAGTACAGGAACATGTGTGCTCTGCTAAATGTGTGGCTTTTTTGATAGAGCTTTAAGCATATTAAGCACTTATGGTTATGAGTTCTTCATTTTTCCAGTATTTGAGAAGGTATGTCTTGATGAGGCACCAATTGTGCTGCAGTTTCTTTCTGCATTCTACTTTGGTGTATTTTATAGATCATGGTTTTTTGAGGGGAAAAATGGTATTTGAAAAAAAAAAGATATGTCATTCCTTATGTGTGTGTAATATGAGACTGTGAAGATGTTACCATGGGAGTAACTACTAAGCCAGTATCAAACAGATCACTGAGATAAGTTTGTTGGTTAAATGCAGAGTATTGTTGTTATTTACACTCTGTGCTTCCAGCCATTGTAGTTTGGATGATAACTTCAAGATATGCTTGTTTTCGAAGGAGAGGTCTAAGACTTTGCATTAAATTCAGTTAAAAAACAATTAAGATTTACTGAAATGTGTTGGTTGAAGAGGGTACAGTACAGTGATGATAAATGGTAAGTTAGCAATCTAATTTATTTATTTAAAATAAAGTTGTACAAGAGGAGGCCTTTATACATTGCACATAGTTTCTATTTCAAAAATACTGAGTTCCCTATGAAATTTTCGTGACATATTTTTAGGTTTTTTACTCTAGTTTTTTCTTTAGAAGTAGTCTTAAGATAAAAAAAATTGTTGTTTACATGGGTGTAAATTTACAGCACAATTAGTGAGCTACTCCAAGTTTACTCTGTTTTCATGCTAGCCCCTAGTTTATAATGTTCTTCTGGATTACCTTTTTAAATCTGCCTACTATGAGGGTTTTCTTTGGTTGTAAATATTGTCCAATATTTTTACCTAATTATGTGTGATAACAGGACTATATTGTATTGGTATAATACTAGTATGTAGAATTCTA
>NW_005054297.1:947927-953006 GCF_000277835.1 Geospiza fortis | reverse complement strand
AGAGGAATAAAATTAACTCTTTCTGACTTTGACTGGAGAACTCAATCATACCTAGATCATACCATTTAAAAACTGCCATCAGGACTATTGCTTTTTGTTTCATACGCTAAACAAAAAGTAATTTAAAAAAAGCTATGGCCTAAATAGTTGAATGGAACACACAGAACAGTAAAATGCCTTGGGAAAGGCTTGCTTTGAAAAATCCAGGGATATAATCATGATGTGTATAGAGGATAGCTTTAAATTGTTGGATTTTGTAACCAAGCACTTTTTTTGTGGTAGATAATTTAACATGAAGGCTGAAAAAACCAAGATTTGTACAGATTGCACACCTTTGATGCTGTACACAGAAAGAGAGACCCTCAGTTCCTAAAACCTTACTTCATACATTTCCAGGACCTTGATGTGTTTTGTTTTGGAAATGCCACTGTGATGTCTCATGGGATGCGTATCTTTATGCTTCATTCTTCATTCTCCTACAGGCTTTGCTGCTGATGCTATGGATAGAAAGGCTGGTTTAGTTTTTGTTTTATTTTTCCCATTGTATTTTCCATGATGTAGCTAGGCCTTCCCCTTAGGTATGGTAAGACTTTGTGAGAGTAGTGCACCAGGGATACTGTCCAACTGGCAAATCTAAACTTGGGAGAAAATAACAGTGTAAGACAAGCAAAAAAATCCCTCTCACAAGGCACCATACTGATCTTTCTGAATCAAACTGTTTGGTTCTCTTGATTGAAATTTTTTTTAGGGAGTTAGTTTTATATGGAAAAAGGAATCTTTTTGATCAGAAAAAGTAATTTTCAGTGTAATGTATGAGCCCTAGTAGTTCTGACTGGTAGTTCTGTCTGATAGTTCTGAACTAGTTCAGCTGTAGAGAATTTCCAGAGTTTTTGAGTTTAATTCATTGTTTAATTCCAAGTATGCTGTTGTGGTAGTTTATTTTAATAACATTATCCTGTGTACTTGCAGATGCTGGAGAAAAGAAGCTTAGTCTGGTTGTATTGTAATTCTGCAAGGTTGAAAATGGTTCAGTGTGAAGAGTACTGACAGTTCTTTCCCAGTAATATTCAGTACTACTTTAAAGTAAATTTTAAGAAAGCACTTCATAAAGCAGCTCTTAAACCTTTTATTTCTTAAGTTGTTTCAAGCTGTACAGAAGAAGTAAAGGAAACAATATATAAGGGAAGATTAAAGAGCAGTCATTGTAGAGATCTCTATTGCTAGCTAATATGCTGCCTAATTAATAATTGAGCAATTTTATTGGGCTGACTTCTTAAAGTACATGTGTTAAGATGACCTGCTTTTACACTGTAAATTTTGCAGTTTTATTTTGGGAATGGTGTATACAAAAGTTTATTAGAGAATGGTTACTGGTCTAGTTGCATGTTTCAGTGGTTGATCACGAGGGCAATAATGCTGGTTTCTGAGCCCAGCCAGCACTTTTTCCAGCTGCTTTATAGTGATATCTTGAAGCTTAAAATGTAATCTATATGGGTAAGCCACAAAAGCCACTATATATTAAAGCAGACTCTGACAGTAAATCAAAATTGAACAGCTGGCAACACTACTAAAGCCATAAACTTATTTATTAAAAAAACTAAACAGAAGAATTATATTAAAAAGAGAGGAATATGTTCTACAGACCAGTGGATATAGCTTAAAACCTGGAAAGTGCTGCAGATTAAGGGCCCAAGTTATGAACATCTGTTCTGGCAGTTTCTGTGAGATTCTCATGTTCTTTACAATAAAAGTGTGAAACATGTTTTTCCCCCCATACTAATCATGCTTTTCTGCAGTTCATAAAACTTGCATTGAGCCTTATGCAACTGGGCCTGTCTGCTTTACACACTTGCAGAGTAATTACTGTTCATGAAAGAGTACTATAGCAACATCACAATCCCACCATATACACTTACCCTCACTTGTTCCAAGCAGTCTCATTGCCTTCAAAAGCACTGAAACAAGACTGCAGTTTCCTTCATATTTTTCAGCTTAGAGCATGGCAATGAACTAATAATGGAAGCAGGATGCTAGAGAGCAAACTGGACAGAAAAATATCTTGTACATTGTTTCTCTAAAATTGAAGCATACTTACAGTCTTTCAACTGTTAACTCCCCTTATCTCTTAATTTTGAAATAAATGATCATAGAAAGATTATTTTCATTGTGATGTTTACATGGAATAGTATCCTACTTTTTTGGTCATATTGACAGATATGTGAGGGTAAGGATTAAGATCTGATCTGCTTTGACAGGGAACTGAAAAATCAAAAGTTTAAAACTGAGTATCTAGTTCCATTGTCAGTGGTACTGTTTGGCTTTTGACATCAGTGTGACTAAGAATTATTTGAGCGATTTTAGCCACAAGCCTTGTTTCATAATCGGGCTTGTTCTGCCCAGCACAGAACATATTTTGTTCTCTATCTTTTGCTTCATGTCCAGTAATTCAGACTGAACTAGAGCAGATAATTTTGGAAGGCCATCAGTTTTTCTCTAAAGCAGTACAGTCTGCTAACATCCTGCCATTACTAAACAAAGTCAGGCTCTTGACAAAGTCTGTGATTAGGAAACCAGTGTGTAGAAGGAATACTGAGCAAATGTGCAATAAAACCACTTTGCTTGTCCTAAACAGATTATATTGCTTCATTGATGGAAATGGTTACTTTTTATTTGAATGGTTTCTTTTCATTTTAATTTGATTACTTTCACTGTGTTATGCCTTATTTATTAGGTTGCAAAACCACATGCTTTTGTAGTTGTTTAATCTGAGGGCAATGCTTGCAGCTGAGAATTCTCAGGACAGGAAAATTTCTGTGTACCTTTTGGGAGCTACTTTCTCATACATTTAGGCTCATACTAACCGACAGTAGGGAAAAGAAAGGATATCTGATAATCTTTTGGACAAAGAAATGTCTTGTAGCAGCAAGGCATTTTCTGTTTCTATGCCATACATTTTGGAACATTTTATAGGGTGAATCTCTGTCATGCTGATAGTGTGTATCCATTTCTGAAGTTGCTTGTCCAATTTTTTCTCCAGCTCACTTGTGTAATATTACGAAACTGTATTTCAGCAAAATGTATATTATGATTGATAGTTCCTTCTGTCTTTCTATTGAGTGATACTCTTATGATTACTTTATTTGTAGTGCTGAGGACAGTACTATTAGGAAATAAAACATAAAGTGACTTATAGTATTTTAACAGTTCTGGAACTTAAGTTTTCATTTTGCTCTAATACAAAACATGAATTGGTGCACTCTGGATCATTTTATCTGCAAGTGGTGTTCAGTGTATTAATGTCAGTTCTTAAGGCGTGATTTTTTTTTTTTTAATAGAAGGGTCAGAAACATTAATGCTGTATTTGCTATATCCTTGTGTTTACCTGTGGTAAATTTTTATTTTCAGCTTTTGATTTGTTAAAATGTACAAATTTAATTTGTATGCACCTGCATAAAATGTTTCACCTGTGACTTGGCATTTCATTTTTTTGACTTGATTTGTGCCCTGGATTTAGCAAGGAACTAACCCAAGAGAAATCAAGGCTTTGTATCATCAAAGACAGTATCCCAGAGGCTATTGTCCCAGAGGAAACCAAGGAAGGGATCCAGGTTGCAATATTTTTTATTGGACCTGACTAGAATGTTCTGGATTTCTGGTTTTGATTAACTCAGATTTTCATATTTATAGTGAGCCTCTGGTAGGTGGGTGAGCAAGGGAGTCAAGCAAATGACTACATCACTGTAATTTTCCATCTGCCTCTCTCTGTTAGGCTCTGCTGTCCAGGCTGGTTTACTTGTCTCTCTTCTTCCACTTTTTCATCTTCTTACTCTTTACACTTTGTCCCTTGTGCTTGGTGCAAAGGCAATGCTCTCAATGTTGTTGGTTTTCTTTTCATCCATAGATGACCAGGAAGTGTTGCTTCATCAGCCCAATATACCAGGCTTTTGGTTTTTTCTTTTTCTTTTTCTTTTTTTTTTCTTTTTCTTTTTCTTTTTCTTTTTCTTTTTCTTTTTCTTTTTCTTTTTCTTTTTCTTTTTTTCTTTCCTTTTTTTCTTTCTTTTTTATTCTATTCGTAGAGTAAAAGAAGATCAATTAGATTTCTTTTTCTTTTTCTTTTTCTTTTTCTTTTTCTTTTTCTTTTTCTTTTCCTTTTCCTTTTTCCTTTCCTTCTTTGCATACTTTTTTACTCTATTAGTAGAGTAAAAGAAGTTCTATTAGAAGTTCTGACAGCTTCTTTGAATAAACTTGATGGATGAACTACTAAATTCTTTTGGTTTAAGTAGTAGCTCTACTAGTGTACTGAAGAAGATTTCTTTTGGAGCTGTTACAGTCTACAGGGTACATAATCCACATGAATTAATGTGGCATTTCCTTCATAATCCTATGCATTTTCTGCCTTAGAGCTGCTTTTATGTTTTTTGTAAGAACTTTAGTAGAATGGACCTTTAAATATGTGTTGATATCCAGAATTGTTATATTGTCATAGTGTGCTTTTGTACTTAACACGTACAAGTAGAAGTAAGCTGTACTATTTTTATTCTTTCTGTGGGTTTTTGTTAGAATTTTGTATTTAGTGCTGCGTATTAAGTAATTAGGCCAAGAAGGCAGAATTTTTGTGAGTATGCTGGTGCTTCAAAATGTAGACTGCTATCTGGTGGGGTTTTCAAATGGGCTTAAACCATTGCCTAGCTGCTCAGTTGCTTTGGTACTTTAAAAAGTGCCCCTAGGAATGCCTGCTTTAATCTTTCAATCTCGCAGTACCATTGCAAGTGTGACTGTAAATGTTTAATTCTTCCAAAGAGGACGTCTAAATGTAAGGGAAGTTCAATTATTTTGATAACCAAACCAGTAAATATATGGCAATAATAATTAGCTAGTTCTGACTTGTGTGTCTGAGTTTTTTGAGTTTCTAAAAGAATTTGTGAATAACATTGGAACCTGTGAAGCCACTTCTTTCTGGAATTAATTTTAGGATTGGTCTGAGGGAAAAGCATAGTAGACATCACAATTCTGTTATATTTGCAAAACACAATTTAGTTTCATTTTGCAAAATGTTTCTGAAGAAACAGAGTTAACTTC
>NW_005054297.1:932874-947871 GCF_000277835.1 Geospiza fortis | reverse complement strand
TGTTTACTCTACCTCACTTCTTGTTCTGGAATTGTTTTCCCTAGCATCAGCCCAGCTGCATCATCCATTTCCACAGTCCTTTTAACCTCCGCTTTTAATTAAAAAAAAATTAAATCAAATGCTGTTTAAAGCTTCCCATTTAGTTTTGGGAAAATAAAAGTTCACATCTAGCTTAGACGTGTGTGAACAGCTGTTAAAAGCCACAAGCAAAACGATACTTATAAAAGTGGTGGGGGGAATTTTAAGAGCAAGCTGCCAGTTTGAATGCACTTTTCAATAGCTCTTCACTTTCAGCCAAATGGTTTTAACAATAATTTTCTTTGAAAAAAACCTTTTTTATAGAACCAGCAGCCCAAGCAGCTAGGCGAGTGGTAATAGGAGGCAAGTTGCCATTTCTCTTTAACTTTTTATGAAATTTTTCTTTGAATCTGAGGAAATTGCTCATTAGAGAGGTTGGAGGGGCTGATGTCCGCCCATGCCCACCCACATGTAAGTACATCTGTCCCCATTTGATTGTAATGAGGGATCTTGTTCATTGAAATTCCCAAGTTCCAAGTCTAAGCATAATACTTCCCTTGTGCCATATTTTGCAGGCATTATAGTCCTGCTCATGATTTAAGTATTTTGAGGTAATTGTAGGATTTCTCTTCTTTAGTCCAGGTTGCTAAATCTGATTAAAATCAGTTGGACAGAAACAGGCAGAGAGTTTATCTGATGTTGAATATTTAAAAGAAAGAGGCAAGACTTAGACTTTTCCTTGTTCAATCCACCTTCTGAAAGAGAAAAAGCAAAAAGTCATTCCTTCAAGAACATTTTGTCTTTACTGATATTGGGGGTCTTGGGGCTAGAGTGTAAAATGCTCTATGACCTAATATCCATGTGTACATATCTCTGGGATTTGAGCAATTTTTTTTTTATCCTGTCCTGGCTGGTCTATACCATAAGTGATGCATGGTCACTGCAAAGCCTTCCAGAGGTCTGGTGGCACTTGGAGCAGGTGTGACTTGTCCCACCAGGTTACCCCATGGCAGGGCCATACTGAGTTCACTTAGCTTGAGTTTATTGCGTCAGTGCTCGATCAGAGCATGCATCTGCATGTGGAATTGTCTTCAGACAGTTGGGGAGCATCTCAGGTGTAGTCATTGAATGTTTTGTGTGGCAGCAGAGATGCTACTGAAGTTTCTTCAAAGCTGCAATTTTCTTTTTTTTTTTTTTATTTTTAATTGAGGTTGTTGGGATGTCTGTTGGCTTGTAATCTTAGCAGATTACAGCCTGTCATAACTGGTGCTGTCACTGATCTTGGTACTTGTTGCTTTGCTGTGTTGGGCTTTCCACATTTGTGGAAATAACTTCAGTATCACTTTTGCTCTCAACAGTGTGGCCTGTGGTGTGCAGCCAAATATTTAATGTTCAAAGGTTTGGTGTGGCATTCATTTAATACATCTGTCTTTGGAATATGCCCTTGTTTGCTTTGCATGGGCAGCTGGTGAAGATGAGTTGGGTTGCAAGAATGTAAATTCTTTTTAAGTTAATTGGTCATTGTTTTCTCCTTATATGTCTGAGTATGTTTTGACTTCATGTTATTCGAAAATAAGAACCCAAAAAGCTTTTTTATCACTTCCAGTTTGTTGGATATCTCATTTTTATGTTTAGCTTGAATTCCCCACAAATTTCCTACTGTCATCATTGAAATGAAAAGAAGAAACAAGTACGACAAGCAAAATCCGAAGTGAGTAATTTCCTTCTAACACAATGTGTATCCCTGGTGTCAAACTGCAAAGCTCTGATAAGACTGGGATTAGAATTTGGGGTATGAATCTCAGAATTATCCTCAAGAATTGAGAAAAATTTTGATGATCCCAGTTTACAAAGGAGAGCAGTGATGACCAGAGGAATGAAAAAGCTTTTATATGAGGAAGGGCAAAATATATTGAATTTCCTAGAAGTCAGAAAAAGACAAACAGGTGTATATAACCATGAAAAGAGGGTAGAGAACAATTACATGGCATCTTTCCTATACAAACCCAAGGAAATCTCATGCCTTTTGTTTAAGCAGCAAGCTTAAACAGATTAAATTACTTTTTCACACTGTGAACAACTAAATTGTTGAAGTCCTATTCATTGTAGAAGCCAGAAGTGCACATGGCTTCAGAAAGGAACCGCAGAGACTTGTGAAGGGCTGGCCCACCAGAGGCTATAAAACATTTCAGTGGTATTCCTGGTGAACTGGAGATGGAGTGCCAGGCTGAGGAACTCAGGCTGCCTCAAAGTGGGCTGTGTATCAAGGAGTGATCACTGTAGTTGTACTGTTTCTTATTTTCCTGCCTCAGTACCTGCTGCTGAATGCTCTTCAAAGAAAGTTGCTGGAGTGGACTATGTTAGACCTTCAAGTACTGGATTTTAAAAAAACCCAAATTCACTCTCTTGAGCTGTTACAACTCCTTCTCCCCACCTCCAAGCTCCAAAAAACCTTCTGGGACAGTGAACAAAACACCTCCCCACATCCTTGCAATTTTGACCTCAGTGCCTTAGCTTGTGTAGCTATATTTATGTGTATTACTTTGTAGCTGGGTGGTTGGAACAGTGCGGGTGAGAGAATGTGATCTGGATTCTGGTGGTTACTCCACAGTCTTATTTATTTTTCAATACAATTGTCTTTGGATAAAGTAATTAAGTCTGGGGAACAAGGAGAAGTACTGAGTACTCAGTAGTCCCTGGTTAATTAATTTTAGGCCTTCAAGGTCATTTATTTAAAGTATCTGCTCTTAACCAGTTCAACTGTGTGAATCTCACAGACTCTTCTGAAAACCCTGTGTCTTGCCCAGACTACATTAAAGAAAATTGTGATACTGAAAGGGTCTAAGAATCTAACATGTTCTTTAATATATTTTTTATTAATATGTTTTAAATGGAATTTTGATGTTGACATAAATTTGTCAAAAAGTGGTCAAAGTGATGGCCTAACCAAATATTTAACATAGCTAAAAAAGTTTATTTACTATCCTAATTTAGAACATTTCACCCATGGAAATTGTGCCTGTGGAAACTCTTAATGTATATTAGAAGAGGAGGAGTATTCTAAGTCACAAAGAAATTAGGTCATCAGCAGTGCTAAAATTTTAGTAGATAATATCTTGGGGTTATTTGCAAGGGACTTGTTAGCTTCTTGACGCAAATTCTCCTTTACTTTTCCAAACCTAGCAAAGGAAGTTCTACTGATCCTTGAGGACTCCATACTATAAAAAATAGATTGGGTTTGTTTCACTGTTTGAGGTCATTACTGACCAAATAGTCTGGGAAAATACACTTTCAGCAACTAAGTTCTGCTTTAAGTCAGATGTAGCTGATTTCTCTCAGTTAAAAATGGAATGAAGCAGAAACTCTTAAAATCACCTTTGGTTTTAGGAAGTTTTAGAAAAGAAATGTTAAAATGTTTACAAAGAGAAGTTCCAGCTGAACCCTTACTTACTTAATGTTTTCAAATAAAAATGAATCCTGACAAAAACTTATGAGAGAGCATACATTGTGTTCAAATTTAGCTGTTCTCAGTGGTGTATTTCCCACAACACAGCCTGGTCTGAGGTGGTTTTGTGATTGACTTCACTTTCACTTTTGTCCTCTGCAGTCATGGTAGCACTGCATGGTTTTGTTCACTAATCCAGCATCAAATGAGCAGAACAAAGAGGAGTTCTTCTTTGAATGAACAGGTGGATTCCTTTTCTTCTGCAGTGGTGCTATCACTTGAGAAGCTTTGGAAGTGCTCAGCCAGTAGCCCAGGAAAAGCCAGGATCATCCCTTTGATTTGCAATTATGGTAGCTTAAACTACTGAAGAAACTATCCCTTTTCTAACTGATTTCAGATTTTCTTGATGAAAGTCTTTTTGGTGTGAGGTTAGTTTGGTTAATTTTATTTTTTTTCTGGTTGTGTGTGAGAGAGAAATAATAAGAGGGAATTGGATTGCTTTGCAAAGGCTGATGGGTGGGTTAGCTTTGATAAGAGTATGTGCCCTCATTTGTAACAAATTGTGTATAAGGTACTTTTCTTATTCCCTTGGATCCTTTATGCATTATATAGCTTTAAAAGTCTTGGACAAGGTTGTTAATGATTTTTGTTCAGTCCCTTGTAGCTAGCCTGATGACTTGGTTCCTTCTGCACATCTGAGACTGGTTAATACAGTAAAGTTACAATATTAGTATAATCCATCTTAGTGTGTCCACTGTTTGATATTTTAAATTTGTTTGGGAAAAGGCTTTTGTAGCTTTTCCTCAATACCTGAGTCAATAATAGCTTTCTGTTAAGCTAATGAAGTTCTGGACCACATGTTCACATTATGATAAAAATTTATGTCAGGGAGAAATGAGCTATATACTCACTCTGCTCAGAGGTAAGAACAGTTATTCAAGACAGTGATGAGCCAACTGATGTATTGATTAAAATTTAGGTAGGTTTTTTTCCCTGGGTGACTAGATTGTGATAATAAAGTATGTGAGTTGGCAAGGGCGTTGGATTTCTACTGTCTGCTCTGAAATCATCATATTGTTAAGTATAAGTAGCTTGAGTTCAGTTCTTTGTAGTCTTTGAAATGCTGTGGCTCAGTTTCAGAATTAGCTGATAAATTTACTATCATTGATCTGAATGTGCTTGGCTTTAATTTCTCCTTCCGTAGTTAATTGAAGTATGTTGTATTTATTTACTAACCAGCCTCATTTTTTGCTTATAAAAAGTCATTTAATATAAAGTTTAGTTGGACTATTAATTTTTTAACTGCCAGTTGAAATCAGTTTGGCTTAGTAATAATTAGTTACAAAAGCTTCCAAATGGAAGAAAAACTGGGCTGCTGTGAAACAGGATTTGATACACATGGAACAGTTAAGCAGTAATAAATTGCCTAGTAACTGAGTAATTTCTCTCAGATATGTGCCAATCTTGTCTCTACATTGAAAAATTTTGGAAGAAGAACTGATGATTGAAATTGCTTAATCCTGGAGGTTTATTGTAATAACAGTAATACTGACTTGGCCTGATCTTTGAACATTTAAGGCTTGCTTTTATATCCCAGTGAATGATTTCATGTTCATTTATAATTTTTGCTGTGGGAGAGTTCCCAGAGGGGTATGTAGGAGAAGCACTAAGTGTCTCCAACTCCTTATTACATCTGCTGGAACCACAAAAGAATCAGGCATGGAAGGGCCCTGGAGTTAACCTGGGTTGGCTCTGGTAGGAGCAAGTAATTCAGAGTATTGGATAAAAGCATCACACTGGAGAGGATAGCCAAACACAGCTGTTGGCCTTGTGTCAACAGAAGCATACCTGTGGAAACAGTCTGTATAGATGGATGCAGCAGTAGCCATCCAGAAGGCTGGCATGGGCCCTCTGAGGAATTGTTTTTTTTAGGGGAATGCTTTTTATAGAAGTAAGTTTGGTATTAATAGTTCATTTCTATGGCGTCATGAAATAGATTACTCTGAGATATGTTCCTATGCATTATTTGGAAAACACTGTTTTAGGAACTGCTAAGTAAGGATAAGACTGTTTTTTGATGTTTTAATATGTCCAGATTTACTATTTTTTGGAAGAAAGTATTTGTCCAACTGTGCTTAGTATGGAAGGGGCTGTATAATGTTTGAATAATTGGCAGAACTGGAAATTGGTTCCAAGATTTTGTAGGGGTTTGGTGGGGGGAGGGTAGATGGAATTAGTTTTGATTTCTGTCTATAGCTATAGACTGCATCTCATATTTTAATAAATAGATATTTGTCTTTAATAATATGAAAAAATAAGTTCTTCATATGCAGTAATGAGACTGAATTTGTTAACTTGCCAGCCCTTTTCAGTGCTGAGAAGGAATTCAGCCCTTGCAAGCTCAAGGAGGCTGCAGATCCACAATTGGTTGGCCTTGTGGCGAAGCTCGTTTGCAGCTTGAAGTTACCACTGCTGCTCCATGGGAAATCGGATCTGAGACTTGATCTGGGTTAAACAGAGCAGCCAAAAAGAAATGGCTATTTTTAACGTGGATCAGCTCACTGAGCTTTGTAAGCTCACAGGAGCTGCATGGCCTCCTAAGTAGGTAAGGAGGGAATAGTTACACTCTGGCATGAAGGTGGGGATGAAGAGCCAGGAGTGGAACAGGTGAGACTTTCCAAACTTTGGTGCTGGCATCAGTAGGTCTTGAAACTGTGACTGCAGAAGGAAACAGATGTGAGTGACTGAAGGCAGGATGTAAGAAATGTTGTGTAAGTGCTCATAAAGATTGCAAGACCCTGAATTTATGAAATTATAGTGAGCTTTATATTTTATGCCTGTCAATCATGTAAATTTTCATTAATTTTAGAATCATATAATTTAGTAGTCCTCATAGTACTTAAATGATGATGACTGTACTTTGTCCTGTTATTGATAAATTCTGTGATGATGTAGTTAGGTACATGAAAACTAGAGAAGATATTTGAAAGAGATGAAGAAAAGCTGATCCACACATGGCTTGTGCATATATTGGACTAGCACCATCTTCTGAATATTTAGTACACTGCAACTTCATGTCTTCAATAATGCACTAAAGAACACTTAAAATAATATTCATTCAACTTAGAATTTCAGAAATTGCATTACTATAATATCTTTTTTTACACTCTGTTGACCTTTTGGAATTGTTAAATTCAACCAAAACAATGGACATCTCTATTTGGATTAGTAGGAAAAACAGGCTTTTTGTTTTTTACCCTTTTCAACCTCTGTCCTAAAACATAACTTTAATAATATAAGGAGGAAATTTATTTTTGAAAAAAGCTATTGAGCCTAGCAGTTTGTCACTAGTAGCTCAGCTGAATCAATCTAAGCAATTTTTTTTAACTTTCAGTAATCCTGATAAAAATAGTTTTATGTTGAATCAGAGAAAAGTTTCTTTTTTTTTCTGTCAGCAAGTCTTGTTTTAAAGTGCTGGGGCAGTCATCGAAGTTCATTACAGGGAACTTTGGAAACTACTATCAAACCCAGTAATGTCTAATCTAAAGAGAAATGTGGTTTTTGAAGTTAGGCACATAGAAATGAACTTGTCCACAGTAGTGCATATGAGCATTTAAAAAATATAGTGCAGCCATTGCAGCATTAAAAATACTCTCAAAATATTATGAATCAAATGTTTCTGTGTTTCTTATATGTTGCACTATAAAGGGTAGTCTTTCACTGAGGGAAAATCTTCATTCTAAATGGTATAACTTTTTTGTTGTTGGTATTGCTAAAATGTTAGCAATTAGAACATGAAGTCTCACTTGAAACTTGATTTTTTTTCAATGTATATGCCTAAATACTGTGTTTATGAAGGAGGCTGGATCAAAAAAGTGAAATATATATATTACTTACAGAAAATATTAAGAATGTGAGAAGCAATGCAGCAACTAGAGTTTCAGAGATACAGAATAATTATTACGTATTTTCATGCTCTACTGTATTTGAGTTATGGTTCTTCATTAACAGAATTTCTTTTTCTCAGAGATGGTTACACTCATGCTGTTGCTGTATTATTTATAATTTCATTAGACATGTCCTTGTCTAATGTCGGTGTTTTAGTGTTCTGTGGGGACTGGAATTATTCTATATGGTTTTGGGCATTGGGGATTATGGTTTGTGTGAACACAGCTTATTCTTCTTTGCTTTGCTTTCTCAGCATCATTCAATAACCATTTTCAACTGTGTTCCTGTCCTGTGCTGGTCACTGTGCCTGCCCTGTGATTTTTATAATTGAACTAATATAGGAAGATAAATTCAGCTGGGTTGTGTTCTCCTGTCCTAGGCTTTTTCTTATTTCTCCTTGTCGTTTGGAAATAGGCACTCATAAAGATGTTTGAGTCTAGATTAACACATTTAACTTAACTTTATAACTTAAATTTCTCATTGGCACAAAGATTAGGAAGCCTGAAGACAAGTGTAAAAGAAGATGAAAGATGACTTAGTACACAAAGCAGTAAATTGATGACTCAGTGAAATTTCCTGTGATCTTAGCAAGGGACTAAATTTATCTTTTCATATGTGTTTCATTTTCCTTTTGTAAAAACAAGAATGGTGCTTGTCTAATTTACTGGGAAGCAAATTAGTCAGCAAATGATCTGTTACTAATTGTAAAGAGCTTGTAAATTGGCACTAGGACCATATAAGAATCTGACAGACTGGATAAAAAGCAACAGTGAACAAATTGTCTTCTCTCCAGGAGTAGCTTGTAATCTTAGGACATGTTTCTGTGTGGAAAGTAAAAACTAATTAACCATAGATGTGAAATTAGAGAACATCAAAGTCTTGTGACATGATACTTTTGGGAGAGTAGCATTAATTTGCTGGAGCCAGGCTGTTCATTCTGCATACCAGAATGCACAAAGTGTTTCATGTTCTTTTTCATTCACCGCCCCACTTGATTTGTTGGACTTACCCTAAGGATGTGTTTGTTTAGGTCTGTACACTGCAGTGAACAGAGATGCATCATAAAATCATCTGCACAGAGGTGCGTGCACCACATCCACGCTCCTTGTGCCTCGATTGATGTGTTCTAAGTTCACTGTCTGCTGCCTCAATAGATCTTCAGTGTACTTGGCCACTTGAGTTGCAGGGTGGGGAGAAGGCAGTCAGCAATGCCTTTCCTCCACCTCTCTTGCTTTCTGTGGCCTTACCCTGTCAAAAATAAAAAAAGAAGTAGAGTACTTCCAGTTATGTTTTAATCCTAAAATAATATTCAAGGTCACTCAAATTTGTATTAGTTTAATAATATAATCTTTTCTGAATACTTGTTTCCAAAAATGTCAGCATTAGGGGTAAGGGTAAGTGGTACAGGTACCTAACAGAAGAGATCAGATTCCAGCTGTCAGAGTAGTCTTAGTCCATTCAACCAAATGAGAAATGGTTGCAAGAAATTCTGCCAAGAATTTATTAAAAATGAAAATAGGAAATGTCTAGCTGGGAAAAAAAATCTTATTTTCTCTTTAACTGTCTCTTCAGCTGTGTAAGCCAGTTATCTGTCATCCCAGTTTTGAAAAGAAACTCGGGTGTATTGTTTTTTCCTTCATAAGAAATTTTACTTTTTTATGAAAATATGCCTGCTGTTTGTATTTGCAAAGGTTAACATCATCTTAAGTATGACCTGCCATCTACCAGACATTAAACATGCTTGTTATTAGGCAAGAATCCTGTCACACTCTTTAGTTAACTGCACTTGGTGTACTGAGAGGGAGGCATTTGCTTCTGGCTGCTCTTCTTGTTTTCTGTTGAAATCTATTTTAAATCTTGCAAGTGTTAACCTCATTAACCTAAGATGCTCAAGAACTGCTGTGTTTTAGAGTTTTAGCAGAAGTGCTGTAATTGTTTGTTGTTTAATGGTGTGTGAAAGTCTCATTTAAAATGGGATATTTTTTGTAAAGAGAAGTTAATGTAATAACTGCAGCTACTTTCATAAATGCCAATCAGAGAACTTGTCATGCTGAACACATTCTTTTTTATTATTTCCCGTGTTAGAACAAACTGTCAGCCTCATCAATTTTATTTTAATGTGTGAAATACTCTTATTCCAAGAAGCTCAGATTTTGTGTCTTTGTATGACATTTTTTGGACAAGAAAGATAATTCCACATAAGCTTTGTACAAATAAGTGGAGGCCTATGTGAGAGTTGTGCATAAAACCAGGCAAACCTCATTCACAGGCATGAGGTCTTTCTGTTTTTAAGCAGAGACCTAGGAATTGTTCACCTTTCCTTTCCCATATTAGGCATACATTTTCATGTCTTGTGTCTGTAGGAAGTTGTCGTTTGGAAGGCACTCAAATCATAGATTTGTCATTTGGAAAGCTGTATTTTTCTTTATTGTAATTGAGAAGCATATTTGCTGATAGTTCTAATTTTTTTTAGAGGAGGAAGTGTTACAGTATTTTGTGTAAATTACAAGAGATTTTAAGCTATCATTTTTTTGCTTTCTGAAACTAGTGATTTCCTGTTGTAGCTGGAAATGTTAAGTGTAGTTTTTAAGTATTAAAGTGCAGCACCACCTATTATTCTGCCTTAGCAAGTCTTCTAATACAACATTTGATTTGTTACTATGTCCTCATAGGAAAGCATCAGCAGTAGAGTGTTCATGACAGTGAGAAAGTAAACACATGCTTGCAATCAAATTAATGTATTTCATCTGTCTTCAATTAATAACAATCTGTCATGCTATCTATCTGAGAAGTGGCATAAACAGTTTATTTTGTGTTTGGAATAACTTCCTGGAGGTAGTTAATGTGACATGTAGTTTGTCTGACATGAGTATAACCAGATCAACACTCTAGATGTTTTCTTGATAACCTAAAAAAATTACTGAGAAAATTTGTACTGGAACTATATTTATATTTCCTTTTGAGCTTCCTTAAATCAGAATAGGGGCATAGTTTTCAGGACTTCCATGAAAGAGTTTTCTTTTCTTGGCTGTTACACAATTTTAGTGTGAGAAAAAGATTGAAAGTGTTAACAGAAAATTAACAATGAAAAGCAGCAGTTTGCGCTCTAACATTTGGGATTGAATATTTGAGAATGTGTGCTGTAGTAATTTAGAAGTACCAAATCAAAACAGATTTTCAGAAAGCTAGTTGATACACAAAGTCTGCTAGTGCTTCAGACCAGTTCATTGGCAAATTAAGTAACTGTTATTTCTGTATAAATCTGATTATATTGGATAATAATAATTAGATATTAGATGCTTTTTATTTACACAGGAAGAGCCTTTGTGTCTAAATAGAAAATGAAAGTGCAGTTGCTTGCAATTCTAGATAACCTATTTAAATATTCTTTAAATTCTAAGACGTAATGAAATAGCACCATGTTTTAGTGGGAAAGCAGGAGCTTGCTGGTAAGCTGTACCATAAAAAACTAGGGAGGTGTTTTTTTGTTGCCCTTTTTTTATTTCACATTTTTCTTTGGCTTAATGGTAGAATTATGATTCAAACTAGATAATATTGCCTATAGCAGAAGATACTTGAAAGGGGGTTCGTTCTGGCCAGGGCAATGGGCCACACTAAGGTATTCTCTGTTGACATGCTGTGAGACAGAGGTCTGATAAACTGGAAAGTAAATCCTTTTGCCTAGAATGTTGTTGTCAGTGTTCAGCTTGATTTCTGGTTTATTTTTTAGAATAGTGGATATTTGGCACCTCCTGGAGAAATCCCTCTTTTAATTCCCTTTTTCATACACGTTTGCTTATGCACAGAGGGAGCAGAACCGTCACGTTCTGGAATTAAACTGACTGTGCTTGTTGAGCAGCGTGCACTGCGTGAGGACAGTGCTGAATAACAGTGGTGTTGTCCTCAGTCTGCTAGGTTTTCAGGTGCCCAAGCCAGCTTTGTTCTTAAGAAATCAGTCAGAAATTATACCAAAAAATAGGATGAAAAAGACATTGTCATATACAGACCCCTTTTTTAATGACCCTGGAGTATTTTCAGAAGAGAAAATGTGTACATAATTTTAAGCACATGTAAATCAAATTAATAAATTATTAAAGCATTTTACTTGTCATGTCTGTGTGGGCTAATCGTGATAGCTCATTATTTAAACATTATGTAATTGTATACCTTGTGTGCACAGCTGCAAATACTTTGCAGAAAGATTTATATTTCATTTTTCACAGCATACTATAAAAGAACATATTTTTGTGTGGTACCATAGATTAATAAAGATGTTTACTCATAACTTTAAAACTACTCTTCATTATATTGAAATATGAAATAGCTATAATATGTAAGATAAGTAAAAAACCAGAGAGTTGTAACTTCATTTATGTCTTAGTACCAGTTTTAATGGAAAATACTGTTATCAATTTAAAAAAAAGTTCCTATTTTTTTAATTGATAACAGTATTTTCCATTAAAATGAGAAATGGAAGAGAAAAATGAGAAATGGAAGGGGCAGAGAACTGCCCCTTTGCAACTGAATCCTTTGCAGTTTTTACAATTCAAGGTCTGAAAGCAGGAGATTGTCAGATTTGGATGGAGAGGCATCCCTTTACTGAAACTCTAAACTGTCTCTTGTTTCTTTCCATACATATGGTTTAGAAAGTGGGTGGGTTAATTATCACTGGTATAATCATTGAAAACAGCTTATGGTTTGCAAGTGTAATCTCAGAGTCCAGGGGAAGGCCCAGCAAAGTATCAAACACTCAGACTTGCTTCACATGCGTTATACTCAGTTGTCCATGCTGTCCTCAGCAAGTACTGTCACTAGTTTCTTGGCTGCTTGGAAGTACCTGTACAAGTTACAGACAGTTTTTGTGTTTCTTCCAAAATTAAAAGGAACATTCATGCAAAATGGATGTTTTTCTACTTAAAAAAAACCCTGTAATTTTACAGGGAGCTCTTCTCCCATGATGTTATGAAAGAAGAGACTTGCAGTCCTGGGGGAAAGAGAGATAAATAAAATGAGTAGCAGCCTTTACATTCTGCACAAATGATGCTCTGTTGTCTTTTTAGAGTATGTGCAATTATTTACTTATATAGTTTTAAAAGATTATAAAATCAGAACATTGATCATTCTTCTGACTGATGATACATATTTTAAAGTACTTCGGCTTTGTCTTTGTACCAGTTGTATTGGGGAAATTGTTACATGTATTTTATTATTGCCTTGATTTTAAGACAATACAGTTCTGGCATTAGATGTCACACTCTACTCCTCACAGCAAACTGCTAATTATATTGGTCCTAGCTCCTGGATTTTAGGGAACCAGTTGAGTTTGAGTAGTTTTTAACCTACTACATCAGATATGGTGTAGTGGAATGGAAATGATAGTCTGTGCATGGTGGTACTGTGTGGTTCTTTGCAGGTCATTTTTTAGCTTACGGAATGACACAAACATCTAAATAGTGGAAGAGAAACAACTTTGACATTAATTTGTTTACCATTAGTGGTTTCAGAGCCAAAAGCAGCAGAACTACTCAATCAAGATGGAATTGCTGTTGAATGGCTGGGTGTGGGTAGATTGTAAAGCACTCATTTGTGTTTTATCTAGTACTTTTAAAGGTTTTTCCATTCCCTTGCCACAGCCCAATAAACTAAAATTTCTCAAGTAAATTAATATAGACTTTTGACTTTGAAGAAGAATTTATGCTGTCTTGACGGTTTCCTCAGAAATTTTAAATCATAGGATAGATATCTTGCCTTGCAGTATTTTAAAGTATGGTTTCCTTTTCCATTTTGATTTAGCATTGTCTGTGAGATTTTCACTGCAAATAATTGATGTATAATAGCAATTTGAAGGGTAGTTAATGAAAATCCTTTTAAAGATCACCTGAAGATATAACCTAATCAAGTCTCTCTGTTTTTAACTTAATCTTACTTTTTTGTCCTTCTTTGAAATGTCACTTGCAGTGTTGCTCTTACAGGTGTTTTTTTTTTTCTTTTTTTTCTCCTTTGCTGGTTTTGGCTGGGATAGAGTTGGTTTTCTTAATGCCTTAGAGGGAGTGTCCTTGGGATTTCTGTGGGAGTTCAATACTTTCCTCCTAGATTCTTTTTTCTCTTTTCACCTCACTAGATCTCTGTTTAATCTCACCTATAAATCAAAATGGAGCTCCCTGGAATTTATGAGAAGCAAGCATTTTAGTAAGTCTTACCTTTTGCAACAGCAGATGTTGATCTATGCTTGCTCAGAGATTTTCATTGGATCTGTTTGCCTTGCTGAGAGCTGCATCTGAATTCCCAAAGTTTCTAATCTGTTTTTGTTGTTCTGGTATCTTTATGAGATACCTGTACATACAGATGTGTATCAACCTGTTATGGAACAGCACTTTATCTTGCTAGTTGAAATGACTCTTCATACTAGAAAAGCTTAAAGATGCATGTTTAGTCTTATTTTAGAGAATCAACAAGATGGGCTCTTTAGAGGATAAGCAAGGCAATGGAGATACATTTTGGAGAATATCTGGCAGCCATGTATTTTTTGTAGTTGTCACTTGAGGCTTTTACTGTGTATTTCAGGCATAAAAATGAGCAAAACTGCAACAGCCTATATTGTGGATGCCTTTTCTTTGAAAGGGACTTGGGAGGCTGATGAGCCCCCTTTTCCTGTCCTCATCAGGCTAGTCTGGGGAACAATACTATCTCCCTCTCTTTCCCCCATTGCTCATGATATCCTTCTGCTTGTCTTGATACAAGTTTTCATGTAAGTATTCCATTTAATGCAAATATAATAAGTTGTTCCCTTCTAGCCAGGGAATTAGCAACATACTCCTTTGACATTTTAACTATTGCTTTCATAATGTATACTTTTAACTGCCCTTTCTGCCTGTTGATCCCATTTTTAAGACATTTAGAATTTTTGAAATGGTAGATCAAAGGAATGCCCTCACTGCATTCTTCAACATTTACACATCTTGGGCTTGCCTTAGCTTTTCGTGATCAGAAAAAATCCTTTAATGCAGATAGGAGAGTTTGTATTCAAGCACTCAATCAAAAATACTGGTTTATAACATTTGTGTGCTGTAGAGTGTCACTGTTGGCAAATAGTTAAATCTCTTTCTGCT
Organism: Geospiza fortis; assembly: GCF_000277835.1. Lineage (NCBI taxonomy): Eukaryota > Metazoa > Chordata > Aves > Passeriformes > Thraupidae > Geospiza > Geospiza fortis. Next base: position 933,351 of record NW_005054297.1, on the reverse strand, counting down.
TCTCTTGTGTATTGTGTCCTTTTGTCTCCTTTATTCATCCCATTGTGAATCTCTAGCCATCAGTTTATATTCTCTTTGGTAAAAATGAAGCTATTAATTTTACCCTGCTGTTACCCTCTTTCTCATTCCCTAAAGATGAAGAGGATGACTGTACCATCTGGCACGTAAACTTCACTTTGGGCCTTTCTCTAAATGTTTGTGTTTGATGTGTGGCCAAATCTTGCAGATTCCTTCTTTGAGACCTTTGTTAGATATGGCCTAGCACAGCCATTACCAGAGTTAAAATGTTCTCATTTTGTATCTAAATTTCAATAATTCCTTTTTCTTGGCCATTGCTGTGTTATCTAGTCATTTAGAATATTCTGCAAGATCATTTTCCAGGTTTATAAAATCAAACGGTATTTATGTATCTTATTTGCTTTCTTTCTATCCAAAACTTATTTCTCTTTGCTGTTAAACTTTTCATGGCTTAAGTGC
>NW_005054297.1:912301-932843 GCF_000277835.1 Geospiza fortis | reverse complement strand
ATATGAGCCCACATTGGCCAGCTGTTCGTTTTCTGTCAGTAAAGTCCTTGCATTCCTTATAAACATCTTTTTTAGAAAATCATTTTTCTCCTCCAAATCTCTCCCTAAATTCTTTTTGCTGTGATGTCTAAATAAAAGCTGGACAAGACTTATCTCCTGGTGTGCTAAGAATTCTGCCTGTTGAGCTGACCAATGTCAGATGTGAAAGAAAAAGGACTGGAGGGTAACTGTTCACTGTCTTTAGCTGATCTTCAGTAACTCTATGATTATGCCCTTGGCCCGTGGGCAATGCAAAGGAATTGAACTTAGGGTCATTGTCCTTCGTTGACTTCAAACTGCAGTTTTGGGTAGTTAAATATTTATTAACTCTTGAAACTCTTCTTGTGCTAAAAATGCACCATTTTTCACCAAGAGCTAACGTAACATGAATCACCTGGCATTTTCTGTGGGCTCTGAATGCACACGTGGACTGTCACCTGGCAGTTCCCTGGCATGACAGTGCCCATACAGTTCAGAGCAGACAACCCAAAATTCAGGAGGCAGAAAGTGAAGTACTTGTGACTGGGAGAAGGACTGAGAAGTACACAAAGTTCAAAAGCATAATTACACCTTGATTTTTCACTTTCCGTCTGTTTGTTTCTATGATCTCGTGTGCTTTAATTTCTCTTCTGTAGTAAAGGATATCTTCTACTGACTATATATTATTATTGATGTTTCTTTATAGGAAATAAGAGGCATTTGAGGATGATTTCCAATATGCCTGTGGCATTTTTTGTCCTGGAAATCCATCAGCCTTTTAGCCTGTTGTTTTCTTTGTACACTCTCTATTCTTTAATTCCTGGGAAAGAGAGTTTGAGAGAGATTGTAACTACTGAACTTGTTTTTATGTATTTATGTAAGCATGTCATGGTATTTTAAAGGAATATAGTGTAAATGCTGCCTATCTATCTATTTATTTAGTTCTGTTGTAATTGTGTGTAGGTTTTTGGAGTTCAGGTATAATCAGAGAAATATAATGAGTGAAATCTGGAGGTGGGGTTAAAGTTCCTTTAAAAGTTCATGAAATGAAAATAAAGAAAATACATTTTTATTTTTCCCAAAAGAGTAATCTCACTGTTGTTTTTTCCAAGCTGCACTTAAAACTAATATATGAAGCATAAAAATAATAGTTAATAATGAAATGTTTTGGGCAGTATGCTGTATTTTATTCTTAAAGGCATTTCAAAAGGGTCTATCTTTTATCTTGGTAGTTATTTTTCAGAGAAAAAAATTAAATGCATGAGTTTGTAACAAAATTGTTATTGACTTCGGGCTTTATTTTAGTAAATGTATTTGTTGTTCCCTTTTTAAATGAAACTTTATCATATAGTGGACATTTAGTATTATGGAAAAACTATACTAGAAACATTAGTGTTAATAGCTTAGTATTTTAGTCCTTCACAAATTAATGTCTGTGGTAACTGGATGATTTTAGGCCTGTTCTTACAAACAAGGCCTTACTGATGTGCAAGGAACAGTAATACGTGTCAAAAACTCCACATTAACCAAGGTAAGCAGTATAAATGGGGTGTAGGAATCCCCTGTTAGGCTAAAAATCTCCAAGAGAAAATCTCCAGAGTCTACAAATTAAGGACCTCCAATATCATTTAAAAATAAAGCCTTTTATGTAGTAGGAGAGCATTTTTTCAGCTGATAATCAAATAACACTATTATACAGGCTTACTAGATTTGCAAATTTACAAGTTTTTACAAGTCAGTTGGGTCCCTTCCTCAGGAAATCAGTTGAAGTTTTTTTTTCCTGGATTAACTCAAAGAGCTTGCTTGTCCTTAAATCCTTCTGAATATATTTGCCTTATAATTTGACTACATTGAGTCAACACCCTTATAGGAACAGTAATGCAATAAAAAAAAAAAGAGAAACTGTTCAATATAGTTTCCAATTACCTTAGGATCAGATTGGAGAAACTGGAATGTGCACAATAAAACCTGCGCAAGACTTGAGTTCTGTGAGATTTTGGAAGCAACCAGTGCTTTTCAGCATAAAATACCAATTGAAAGCTTTACTCTGCTTCCAATGGTTGTAAAGTGATAAAAATGAAAATATGTGTGTGTCTTGAAATGTGCATTTTACTTTTTAAAATTTTCTGAACCCCACCTTTGTGGAATTGAAAGTCTCATATGTAAGTAACTAAGCATCACTGCTTTTACTCAGTCAATTTTTTTATTATAATGAATTTTTTTCCTTTGCCATGTTCTGCAATAAAATTCTTTATAACTTATTTACATTTTTACTTTGGAAAAATATGTCGATTCAGATGTGCCTGGTGAATTTATTTTGTAAAAGTCTTCAGGTTACATTGGAATCCCCAATATGCATCTTGCTTGCAAACAGATTATGGAATATTAGTTCTGTCTTGTTTTAGTATGTAGCTAGCAGCAGAATTATTACAAAGTATTTGAGTGTATCCAGAAATAAATTTGTACTTTGAGATATGGATTTGTTGCATTTGACCATAAAATTTTAGTTATGGTTTCATTTTAGTTTTACAAATAAAATTAGTCTGATATAATTAATTGCTTTTATTTTAGCAAATGATTACTTGCATTTGCATGTACCTGTAAAGGAAAGTACTATATCTGATGTGTTTCCAATGAATAATTTCTAAGGTCAGTAACTAAACAGGCTCCAGTGTAACAATTTTTCATTTCTTCAACTTATTTTCAGTTGACTTGGAGCATATTCGCACAGTGAAAGCTGACAAGCACCAACGATTTTGTCAGGAAAACAACTTCAGTAGCCATTTTGTGTCAGCCAAGACAGGAGATTCTGTAAGTAAGGAAAAACCCCAAACTTGTAGATGTCTGTAGTTTTTTTTGAGATGCAGCAGTTATATTATACTTCACATAAAGAACTGTTGAGAACTCAGAGTGCTGCAGGCCCTTTTTTGACTCCCTTTGTTGCATGAAAAGTAGATTTTTATATGAATGTGTATTATTCTTATTAAATTGCAGTGGTTTCTCATCTGATTTTCAGTTTGAGGTACAGATTTTAATGGAAATTATCTGGCTTATACATCAGCGTGAAAACTGAGACCAGCTAAATCTCCGTTTGCTGTCAGCCTATAGTTAAGTATTTCTTCATTCCAGGTAGAGCCCCATCTATAGACCATCAATATAGAATTTCCCAACAATTGGTAAATAATGTGACAAGACCCTGTTGCAATAAAAGATTTTTAATATGAGTCCTGAGCCATGAGAGACATTCCCTTTGAAGCTCCATTGAAATTTGAACATTCTGACATTTGTACCAGATGCTTTGCAGAGTACATTTTTGAACAATCTTTTGACTCTGAGCTAACTGGGTTATTTGTTTTAGTTGGAAGCATATGAAAGAAAAGGTTCTTTTTCAGTTGACACTATCAGTCAAATTAAATAATTTTGTATTGTTTTACTTGATTTCTGTCTCATGCCTAATGAGTTTGTCGTTCCCATAAAACAGTCTTGTGTCTGTCTCCTTAATATTACTGTTGACAAGAAAGTTTACTTTATTTTAATGTTATTGAATAGCAGGACCATGGTCAAGTACATGGAAGTATAGTACACAAATGGAACCACTGGTTAAGGTCTTTGATGAATCTTGCGCAGTGAACTGCCTAATTTTGTAAGATAATAGTTTTTCTGTAAAGTCTAACAATGCTGCTGTTACAAATGCAGTGGATCCTGATTCTCTTTATAGTTCATGTTAAATCCTTGGCATATTTTGTTTTAAGTGTGAAAATACAGGCTTTTTATGCTACAAACAGAAGAAAAAAATTGTAATACTACACTTAGTAAAATGTGCATCTGATAAAATATATTCTTTTCACAAGAAGACCACCAAAATCAATTCATTTTATAATTGATACATTTATGATTTCTAATTATGATAGAATCTTTATTTCAGCTTTTTAATTAAGTCATTAATTACATCAGCATTCCACTATAATACTGATTGTACTTTTCACAGCTTACTGTTTAAAAACAAAAGTAAATATGAACATGACTAGAAAACATTAACAGGAAATCTCTGCCTAAATATCTACTAACAAAAGAAGTAGTTTCAATAGTTCATTTTTAGTTTCAATATAAATTTGAATTATCCCTTTCACTGCTGCTGCACACTGATCATTCAGAAGATGGAGTGTTTATCCTAGACAGTGATTTAAGAAGAGTCTTACTCAGTTAAATGATTTGTTTTGTTTCTGTCAGATCTTTTCAACAGACTTATTTGCAAAAGGTGATTTTGTGTGTATAGAAAAATCTGAAAGTCATCTCAGGGGCAAAAAAATTCATATAAGATTTATTATTACTAACTGTGTTACTGTCCACCAAATCACATAGCTGAAGCACTGCACTTGTGCTTGATGTTTTTTGCACAGAGTGTCCTCAGGGCGGGTGATGTAGCTCAGAGCACCTGAGAGCTTGGTGTGGGTTGAACTAGGTCTCTGAGCCTCAGAATCTCTGTTCAGTGTGCTCTTTCTTGTTGTGTAGATGTTGGCAGGACAGACCAGTTGTACAGCTAATTGGTTGTACCGCTAATTTATTTCTGTTTTCCATCTTGGGTGTTAGAAGAGATTGTGTAAATAGTATTTTTCTTAATTTTCACAGAAAATGATGGTGAGCATGTACATAGATCTTTTTTTTTTTTTGTGGGTGGCAGCTGCATGATGCAAACCAATGTTTGTTGAGTATTTAGATGGTGAGCTCAGATGTTAACAGCCCTGCAGATAAAATATAACTTGTAGGCTGGCAATACAGTGTTTAGCAGCACTGCACACTTAAGCTGCTCCTCTTGAACATGTCAAATTCTTTAATTACATTTAAAATGCAGTTTTACCTAAACAGTGAGATAGGTGGACTGTCTTGAGGTGAATTAAAGCACTTGTTTAAAACAGCATTGCCACCCAGTATTATGTGTTAAACCATGTCCAAAGTCTAGCTCTGCCAGGCTGCTGCTCAGGCTGTACAACATCCTGCTTGTTCCTAGATACTTCTATTCAGTGTATGTTTTGTAAGAGTCTTCAGAACTCTTTCATACTGCTGTTTTTTGGACATATGTAGTAGAGATTTTTGTGATGTTGATGTACAGTTCTGTTATTCTCAGTTTCAGAAACCTACATCTCTTATTTCACAATACACTGGTAATACATTTTGGTGCTCAACATTAGTGAATACCCTTATTCATATTTTATAGCACCGAGAGTAGGATTTGAGAGGTGGGTTGTGTAAAAGCTTGTTTAAACTTAGGTCTCTGGAGGCAAAGTAGAAGTGTTGCTTAACAATCCAGCATAGTGTTCATTCCTTGTACCATTGTTGAGTTATTTTCTCAAATTTTTAAACAAAATTGAAAGTGCCAGATGAGGTTTTTTTCAGATCTGTTTTGCACAGGTCATAATTTTGTATATCATTGTTTACTGTTCAGGAATGGTTTGATATATTTGAAAGAACCTCAAGGATGTCTGTTTTTAATCATTGAAATGCAATTTATTTTCTTTCCATAGGTCTTCCTGTGTTTTCAGAGAATTGCTGCTGACATACTCGGCATCAAATTAAACAAAGCAGAATTGGAACAATCACAGGTGATTTTCCACAAATACATGAATTTTTTAGTATTTTATTTAGTATTAAAAGTGATCTTGTGCATTTATAACTGTACTTTAAATAAATCTTTATCTGTTGTTCTGAAGGTAAATATTTGATTTCACAACAGCTTTTTTGAAATATGATAACTCCTTACTTACCCATCATGATCAACTCTCTGAAATAAGAAAAAACATGTTCAAAAATGAAGAAAAAACTTTAGTTCTAGGATATTTGTTTAAAAATAGCGCTTAAGATTAGTTTGGAAATTAAATATGTGTGCATATACAGGCAGCATGGAAGATATTAATGATATTATATGCATGGGTTTAAACTGAAAAATTTTTCTACAACCTCAAAAAGAGGTTTTTTTCAGAAACCTCAAAAAGAAAGATTATACTACCGAGGCAACCCTGTGTAATGACATTTGAGATTAGAATTATTTAAATTTACTTAATGACCCCAAATATTGCTATTGTAGTGGTGTAATATCCTAGATCTGCTTTTCAATACCAGTGTTAAACATTTACCACAAAATAAGTAAATAAGTTTATTTAAAATAAATGGCAAATCATTTCCTGTATACAGCTTGGTCTCCTTCTTTTTGAAACATACAATAAATATGTAATTTCTGAAAGTGCTTTGCCACAGCGGTGTTTGCAATCTGTGTTGAAGTGGTTAACTAGAAAACTGTATTGCAAACAGTAAAATTGTAAAATAAACTTACAGAGCATACTTAACAAGCAAATTAGTTTAAAAAAGCTCTAATTTATAGGCAGAGAAATACTAAGTGTGTCTTTTAAATGTTCTTTTACTGCTAAGGTACCATCCATCTATTATTTTGAGCTCTGTGATTATTTGTGCTAAATAATTGAGCACATAGAGTTCTTCAATTTTAATTTGGCTGTTTAGCTAAACTGGACTATCAGTCCTAGACCTCTGTGCTGTGACTGGTGTTCTGTAACTCAGGTTCAATATTGTAGAAATGTGTGCAATTAAATTTAAAAGAGACTGATAATAGGGTTATACAGAAAACTGTATCATTCTAAAGAAAGGATCTAGTTATAGATTGTTTTTAAAGTAGGAAGTTCCATATAGCCCCAGTTCAAGAGTACATAATTATGTCAAACTGGTATCAGCTTTAAGTAGGCTTCCTTCTACTTTAGTATTGTAATTAGCTTTTAATTTTGTTGAGTAGATCAATGGAATAGGCAATATATGGGTCAGTTGATATGACACAAGTTGCATTAGCAATAGCCTATAAATAGTTAATTTGCATAAATTAAATACTGTGGCATATATTCCTGTTTATGTGAATCCAGTATCTAATTATCAAAAAAAAGGTAAAAAAAAAGTCTCTGAAAACCCACCACCACCGACAAAAAAACAACAAAGGAAGAAACAAAGCCAGTAAATGAATTTGGACAGAAAATAAACTTCACTGTTGCCTTTCAGGTACAGCAGAAGTCACTATGTGGTGCAACATGTGTGTGTAGCTAATGAGTGTGAGATGCTTAATTTGCAAAGTTCTGTTAGTGGGGCATAATTTTAATCTACTCCAAACAAGCAGTAGCTCTTTGTTATCTGTAAAACCTTTGCTCCTTTTGAGAGGGTTATTTTGAAGGGATTCTAAGAGTTTCCCAATGAGAACTATATTGGAATGTCTGTTAGCTGTATCTTAAGGCTCATTGTTGTATGGAACCAAATACCCCCATTACTTCATAAGAACAGAAAAGGGAAAGTCTCTACATAATCTGGAGAGTGAAAACTTGAACCTTCATATCCTCAGGAAGATAAATTCTCTTGAGAGAAGTTCATTTGTCTGCAGTAGAAAAGCCTAATTGAAGTGATGTGCAGATGCTGTTTGCCAAAAGCATGGAGCTGGTCTCTCCTTGGCTGGAAGGAGCTGGTGTTGGAGGACAATGCCATAATCAGGTTTCTGTTTTACCATAGGCTCTTGTATGACAGATGCAGGTGCCTTCAGTGTGGCGGTGGTAGGAGTTTTTTCCCTCTTCCATCTCTAAAATGGGCACAGATTCCTTAACTTATGGGACAATTATATGCTGTGCATTCCTTAAAGTTTTTAGGCATTGAATGCTCTGGCTGCTGGGCTATTAAATTAGATCAGTGGATAAACAGATGCTAGACAAAAGCTATGAAGAATCTAATAAATACAAGACAATAGTAAATGCGACTCATCCGTAAAGTATACAAGTGTTGACTTGGATTCAATCTTTAAATAAGGATTTTGGTTTTTACAAATGTGCATTATTTACACACTGGATTATATATTTGAGTTTTCCATATTTTGTGTAACGTGAGATTTCCTTATTTTGACAACTGAGATGGTTCTTGCTTGAATCTGTTTGTCAGAGAGCATCAGGTATGTTCATTCAATCTAGGCATTAAATACCTAATTTGTGTAAAATGCCAACAGTCAAATGCTATATGTGTATTTTTTATTGTCTAGTATGGGGAATATGCTTTAAAATTATTTATAGTGCTCGATTTTGTGCCTGAAGATCTTATTTCTTGTGTTTAGAGTCAGTTATGATTGTTATAGTCTAGGAGGGTCTTAGATGTGACTCATAGGTGGATACAAATAAGTAATAGGAATCCCAAACATAATATTTTAGCTTGTATGAATTTGTGGGGTTTGGCTCATGACTTTTGAGCTTTGATGAGTAGCAGAACTGCAGATGCTCTTATGAAAAGTATGTGAGGTTCTTGGTTGCCTTCAGATTAGCAGCACAACTTCTGTTAATTGACTGCAAGAACAAGCCTTAGAGATTGAATTATATTTACTCTGCATTGTTTCAGAAAACAGCTGCAGCAGTTTAAGATATTAACGCAGCCCAAGCTATTTGCTGCTGCCCTTTTGTTGGAATGTATTGCTCCCACATCAGAATCAGAACATGGAAGGTGATCATGTTCTTTGGCCACATCAGGGTGAAGTTGAGCAGCTTAGCTTAAACTGCTGCTGAAAGTTGTTTTAAAGAGAAAGAGAAGCTGCCAGACTGTGCTGAAGTGGATGAGGTGCAAGTACACGTTACATTCCAGCAGCTCTCCTTTGGCAGCAATGATCTCCAGCAGAGGAGTAGGACAGACATTTGGGGGTGGTAAGTTTTTAAACTATCTCAGCTAGAGCTACTAAACCTTGTCTGTTAACATGCTGAGATGACTGTTAATCAAACCTTTATTTGGACAAAACTGTGGTGAAACAAAGAGCTAGATTACTCTTCATGCGTGACTGGAAAGTAGAGCATGTTTTTTGAAATAGAACAGCTCCAAAATAAGAAAATTGCAGATTCTGACTTATTTTCAGTCCTCAAAATACTCTCCCTTTTAAATTGCAAAGGTCTGATGAAATGTGAGGAAATAGCTCCTTTATTAATCAAATGTTTTTCTTTCTGTATTTTTTACTTCCAACCGTAGTGTAAAAACTGCATGGGGTACAGCTTTGTTCCTTGGCATTGGCAAGAGCTAGCATTTTTGTAAGTGATGTGTAGTTTTCTCTCTAACTAAATACTGGTTCAGCAGACCAGTGTGTGTGTGCCAGCTTTGTACAATAAAGTGTTTGGCAGATAAGTCAGAATCTGGAACTGGAATACAGAGCACCTGGACCAAGAAAGGTTTTTTCTCCTTATTGACAGTGATTTGAACCATGGCAATGATACACTTGATGTAGGATCTGATGCAAAGAGGCCCAAGTTTTTAATTACCAAAAAGTTAATTAAAGAAATGTTGCAATGATATTTTTAAACTCTTATTTGGATGAAATTCCATTAGAAAATCCAAGTCATTTATGATCATCAGTTTTTTGCTACAGTGTAGCTAAACCTAGGTCACTAACCTGCCTGTGTTTACAGGATGGGATTTAGACCAATGTTTCAGGAACAATTAATTGCCTACTGATTGCAGGACTTTTTCTTTTGGGTTTTTTTTGCCCCTCAGCTCTAGTCAAATGATTGGTATGAAGAAAGTAGGTCCTGTGAGGTCAGATAATGCTGTTTAATGCTAAAACTCCTACTACTGCCCTACATGGGATTTGGCAACCTTTCTCTTGATAACATCAGGCCAGGAGTCCAGTAAATCATGAGTGTTGTCCACTAGATAAGATAATATGCATGTGATTAATTAAGCTCTAGAAGAGTACTTCAGCAGCTAATAAATCCAGGTCTTTCGCCAGACTATTCAATTATTGTTGCTTGTTTGACATACAGGTTTTATTTACAGAGGTAATCTTTAATATATATTGTTTATATATTCCTAATCCAGTTTATATCTCGTTTCCTTTAAAATAATAGAATTTAATTATTTATTAATTCATTTTAACCTTGACAATATATTGTAGGAAAGTTGAAGTATTTAAGAAAAATATTAAACTGGTTTAGAGTATCTTTCATAGCAGACTTACCTCCTCTGCTGCTTCTTTGCTGAAATTGTTCTATGAATTTTACTTCCCTTTGCATGTACCCTGTATTGACCCTGTATTAATAATGAGAACCCTGTATCCATTACCTATATTAATAATTAGAAAACAGTTTTGTTGGTTTGTCTTTAAGGGAGAAAATGGGAGCCTTTTATTTTTAAATGAAGCAAAGAAAAATCAAAACTTAGAGCATTTTGATATGAGGTTGTTAATTTGGCCACTGTTTTTGGATTATATATTTAGGTGTAATGTGATAGTTATGTGATGGAAAAGATGCATGTGTACAGCTACTGCACTTGTTATGAGCTAAAAATGTAGTATTTAAGTATCTTTGATTTAAAGTAGGAATAGGCCACTGTCATCTTTTCTTCCACTGAATTCCCTACCTTTTTATTCTGTCTCTTCTCTAGCTTTAATACACTTTTGCTGATTGCATGTGTGAGCCTTTCACTTTGGTGCTTTGGGAGGGCATGTTCTGGAAAAAGCTCGAGAAGCAGCCCTGGTGCTGAGTGCTGCTTTCAGCCGTGTTGCTCTTATATCTGCCTAAGGCCTCAAAATGCACTTTCCTTTTGCTTCTGCATAATCTTATGTTATCCATTCATTCTTTTCAACTACTGATTAATCTCTCCATTGTTTTCCTTCTCTTTTCTTTTTACATTCTTCTCCTTGCCCTCTATCCATCATGTTGATACATGGTTAACAGAATGTTGTCAGGGCAGAACTAGTGAAATATCCTGAAGAAGATAACCAACATCACACTTCCAACTGCCAGAGCAAAGTCTGCTCAATGCAGTAGTTCAGGTATTGATGGCAAACTTGGTTTGTTTCTTTTTTATAAGCTGCATTGCTTTTACATGAAGTAACAACTGTTAAAGTAAGTTCTTTTGGAAGATTGTGTTTTGTACGTGTAAGTACTTGTAATGCTCAACATATTATTTCGGAACTTTGTGTACAATTAATTACATAATGTTTCTAATAGTTGGATAGTTTGTAGAAACTTTGAAATTCTTCATGTTACTGTATTCAGTGCTGTACATTCAAAATATTACATAGCTGTCTCAGATGGAAATGGATGCAAAATAGTACATTTCTGTCTCCTCATATAGGAGAGAGCATTAGTCTTATCATATGCTTTGTAAATAGAATGTGTAATATCTGTTAGATTGTATCAGAGAATAAATATAGTATGCAGAGCTTCTTTTTATGTTAATATAATCTTTAGCCAGTATGCCTATCAAAGCTTTTTAAAAATATTGCTGTATTTAAAATTTGCTTTGAATTTTGTCCATATTTTCTGATTAAATGCTTGGAGTAAAGACAAAAAGACTTAGGTACAATTTCCAGTTACAAAAAGACTTAGGTACAATTTCCAGTTACAATTTAGGCAGTTATTATTAAAGAATGAATGGCACAACTTTTGCAAAAAAATTCTGTTTTATTACTTTGTCACAGAAAAATTTTCATGGAAGTAAAACTGTATTCACTGCTTTAGCAAGAAAATTCTTCTCCTTTTGTAGTGTTGTGATAACCTACCAAGGCACTTGCTTCTGCTTAGCATGAATAAACCTAGAATTATAATGAGCGTTAGTACCTGATAAGGCTTCCTGTAAGATAGTGAAAAAAAATACTGATTTGTTTATTATTTTTCCCTTTGTATTTCATAAAAATCTGTTGAATGCTTTGCCAGCATGAAGTTTCTATTTTCTGATTGTTACTGTGTTTTCTTTTGTGACAGAGAGTGGTGAAGGCAGATATTGTCAACTACAGTCAGGAGCCTGTGACAAGAGCCATCAATCCTTCCAGGAGCTCAATGTGTGCAGTTCAGTGACCATCCTGTTCTTCTCTGGCTTGACACATTTGCAGTGCTCCTGCCTTGATGCAGGCTCTGAGACACCAGGAACTTTGTTTTAACAGGGACCAGCACAACAATTCCATTAGAGGTTTCAGAAACATCTTCACCATTGTCCATTAGGAAGCAGCAGGCAGTTTTTTGACTGGCTCAAATTCAAACATGAGACTACACACTTGAAAAATTTCAGTCTATATTCTTTAAAATTATATTTAAATGAAACTGTATAACTGTGTTTATGTTTCCTCCTCTCTATTTGACTGATACCAGAATAAAAATAGATGAGGAGGCCCTGCACTCAAAATGCTTTTAAAGACATCACCACGGAGGGGTATTTTGCCAAAGCATTTTTAATTTTTTTTTCTCCAGTTATTTGAACTAACACTCAACAAAATGGTACTTGGAGAAGCTGTTGCTGGAATAATTTTAAACACATAATATATATTTTATCTAGGTATAATTTTGAAAGTGTTCAATTAATATATATACACTTAGCACAAAATGTATAAGTTGTATACAGTGAGAAACGGTGCTTGAAATAAAGCTGTTGTTATAAAAATAGTTACTTCTCTGAAGTCTCAAATTGTCTCCATGGATGCTCTGAAAAATGCTAGTGTTTTTGTGTATTTTTATTACTACATCAGTATTACTTCTTGCACTAATAGATAGGCTTATATGTCTTTATGAATATGGATGAATCTCAGTCAACAGTTTGGTCTGTAAATGATGAGTGGTATATTCAACATGCATTAGAAACTGTTGATAGATCAATTAGCATCAGTCACTTTAAATAACTAACAGAATGACTTTTGGCCTGGTACTCTTTTCTTTCGAATTTAGAATAAATGACAAATAAAAAGCTGTGTGCTCTGTGATCTTCACACTCTCCCCTGTTGCTTTTCTAGCAGTGCACACAGTTCTCTGCTGGCACATCTGAACAGAAAGCCAAGGAGACAAAAAAAAGTAAGCCATCTCAATTGCCAAACTAGAAATCTGTTCCTGTTTAAACTCTAGAATGTGCTTTCTAACAATGACAAGGAAACATTTGGAGATTCAGAAAGTAATGAGGCTATGAAGGACGCTTGTATATCACAACTGAAAATTATGAGGTTCTTCAAGTGAAGGTTAAGCTGCTCAAGCAAGTGCTTATTAGTTGGAACAATTAAACTATTAGTTGTTTAACAAAATAGCTAAAATATTTTAACTGTCAAAAAATTGCAGATGGCAAAAAATCCTATTTATTAGCTTAACACATAATTATATAACTCTGTGATATGACTTAGTGTGTATTGTTTAGCATTCAGATGTGGGAAATTCTAAGAACCTGAGATATTGAGAAATTATGCTACACTAAGGTAGGTGTGATTTGCAGTAAATTATTCATTCTAGTCTGAATTCTTGCTCCTTCCCATGGGGTTTGTGTCCCACTGCATTGCTTTACTGTATAGTTAACTGCAGCTGTGAGGACAACTCTCTTCCACTACCACCTGATGAGAACTTCTCTTCAAAGAGTTTTTCTTCGTAGTTATTCACTTCACAACTTTATGGCCTCCAAGGTAGGTGGAAAGTTTTTTAAATCCTTACATTTCTTGGTGTGTTTGTGGCCTCAGCTCTGCTCGTATGTTCACATATTAACAAGAACTGCCCCCTCTGAGAAGCAGAGCACAATGTAGCTCAGGCAGGTGGCTGTGGTCTTTCTCTAGTCCAGGTGTATCATCTTCATGGTCCTGCTTCCCAAGTCATATGTAGCATGGTCTCAAACACCTAACTTCCTGGGTTGTTTAAGTTTTTTCTTTAAAAAATTCTGTAATTTTACTTTTCAAAAGAAAACACTTTTTTATAACTTCATTATCACCTTGAATAATAAAAAGAGTCCATTATCACCTTGAATAATAAAAAAAATTTGCTTTTACATTTTGGGTATCCTGCAGTATGAAAAATGTTACATGTGTCCCAGTACAAGCTGTTTTACAGATGGATTTTATGGCTTGGTCTTATCACAGTTTTTTTTTTCTCAGTACCTATTTTTCTAGCTGTCTTTGACTTGTACATCCTTTTGTATTTTATTCCTCTTGATCTTTTCACCAACTGCTATGTTAAAGGCCTACCTTCTCTGAAGATATTTTTGTTTATATTTCCAGACTGCCCTCATTCTTTCTCCCTAACGTACATGTATATTATTTACACTAACCAGGAATCTCCTCTCTTCTGTGCCCTCAGCCCCTCCTTTTGCTGCCCCTCTTAACCTCCTCAGCTTTTTGTGTTGTATACTGACTTCCACTCTCTCTGCTTTTCCCTCTCCTTCCTGCCCCACAGAGATCCATTACCTGTCCACCTTTTAATCCTTACAAATGAGCTTTGCTCTTTTTGTTCAGCCCTGGGGACCCCACCTTGAGCCTTCAATTTCCAGCTGCAGTTTAAATCCTGGGCTGTGGTAGCTGCCTTTGAAGTGCTGCAGCAGCTATGGTTGAAGATTTAGCGCTGCTGATGCTGGTGCTATGGCACAAGTTCCTTCAGGCAGCGCAGAAAGGTTAGAGAGAATTCAGGAGCATTAAGCAGTATGGAGAGAGGGAATAGACAGTGTTCTGCAGGGAAGGCAAGGGCTCTGGTGACTGGAGGGATAGACACAAATCTGCTTAGATAAGGGCTGTGTAAGGACTCTGGGTCTGGGTGCCTTCTGCAAGTAATGTCCCACCACTACTGATTCATGTGATTTATGTATAGTAGAGTTGAATTGTGCCATATTAATGCACTTTAAAAGTTTTTTCCAAGGTAAGAACTGGTGGAAGGCAATTCAGCAAACAGTTATGAGGTAAAAAAATGCACTGCTCTCCAAAAGTGAGGCGACATGTGCTTAATGTCCACTGACATGGGGAGTGGGCTGGGACAAGTGAAACGTGTTTTTTCCTGAAGCTGAGGCCAGATGAAGGGAAGAAACATGTTCAGGCCCTGATCTTACACAGATGCACACTGGTGAAGTGATCTGCCTGCTCAGAGCTGTTGTAACTAATCATTTCAGTAACAGCTCTGCAGTTAAAGGTTGTTGCTAAGTTCAGCTCCATGCTAAGGTCAGTCTCTGTGATGTGGTGGATACCAGGAGGTTCATTGTGTCTGGCTCCATGGTTGAATATCACTGCTTTTAAAACATGGCTGTGAAGCATTATTAGATTCATGCAACTTATTGTCTTTTGTGGTTCTAAAGTTTGGTGAGTCAAATTGAATCTGTTTCGTAAACAGCGTGAAGTTATTTTCCCTTGCAACCATGTGCTGTGAGTGCCAGAACTTGTGATGAGTTCACAATCTCTCTGGATACATTGTTCTTTTGACAGTTCCTAAAAGTCATAAAAACATGTGAAGCTGCTTTTTAACTGGACTTTTTTTTTTAAAGTTTAGATACATACAAGGTCACCAAATTATGTGAAATGTGCTTTTTTGAGGAATTTGATAATTGTCAGTTCTATCTGCATCATTAGGCATCTGAAAACCCCCATTTCTTTAAATCACTGCTTGATTTTCACTGGAAGAAAAGGGCTTTTGCATCAGGCAGCTTCTTTTAAATGCAGAGCTAATTTGCTTGTCAGCAGGTGCACCTGATAGCCTGATATCCGAAATTTTATAATAATTTTGTAAAGAAAAATATCATAGTGATATTTGAAGTTGGTTATTCTGCTTATTTTTTTTGAGAATGGCAATTTAGATAAATTGCAGTTGTATTTCTCCTTTTTAAATTTATTTTATATCAGGAATATGGTTGCTTTTTCACAAAGATTTATAATCTTTGCTTCATGATGTTCTTGACATTTTTACAAAGTCGTAGTAGAGAGTACAATTTAGTAGGTAAATATTGGTATATCTAACTTGGACTGTACTGTGCTGCTAATGTCCTGACAGAAGATTGTAGTGCTGTTCTGTAACATAACTAGCAAGTTTATTATAATGGGAAATTTTCTGCAGGGGAATTTTTCCTATTTAGAATACTTACATGCATTTCTGATGTAGCTTAACAGTTTGTATGAGGGACCTGATAGATGTATTTAAAGCAGCATTCACTTTCATAGAAGTTATATTTACAAAGCTGGCATGATTAACTACTTTTCTTTCTGGAATTAGCACATTATTTCCCAAGCAAAGATGTTATTCTACAAGGCTGTATTCTTTTCTTTCTCAGTTCAAATACTACTGCTTAACATATAATCTGATTTCTTTAGGCTGTCTTTATTTAAAACCAGCTCATAACCACTTAAAATGTCAAAATAGCTGAATGTTGCTGAAAAGAAAAAGCCAAAAGTTATCCATGTTTGCATAGGGGTAATGGCATACGTATAAGATTAAAACTCCAGTCCAGATAATTATCTGTAGGAAGCAAATTTATACTCTGATTTCAGATGCTATGAATAGAATGTGATTAGAATTTAATGTGCTGCAGTTTTATTTGCAAAATACACAGGTCCTGTATAAAACCTCTTTTTATAAAGTACTCTCTAGAAGCCTTGGGGATCCCTGTTTAACTTGCAAATGCCGAAGTTTGATCTTCCCCAAATAGAAGATAGTGAAGCTCCTGAGTTCCATGAACTGATTTCTATTTTCAGCTTCCCATAGAGAGCTGACTGTTCAGGCAATTTAAACTCTTTTTTTTTTTTTTTTCTACTCCATCTTCATTCACTTTGGCACCATTTTGAACTGGAAAACTTCCAGTTAGCTAATTGGCCATTTGCCTTGTTTTATGTGGGGGTGATGTCAAGTGCTGAAATAACCGATTGACTGAAAGCAATCTTGTTTCAAAGGCTGGTCAGAACCAAACCTCAGAAGGTACAAATTTCAGGTTTGTTTTGTATTTAACTGCTACACAGCAGTCCTTATCCTAGTGGACGAACCTCAGTGAAGAATATAGATTTGAGGTCAAGAGCTGGTGTTTTCTCAGATACCACATTTAGAGCACTGAATTCTGGAGGAAGTAGGAATCCAGATCTTTTTTTAATATCACTTTCAAGACTTCCTCTACTTCTACTCTGTAATGTCATACTAGCAATCAATGCTTTTAAGAAAATATTAATTCAAGTCCCCCTTAAAAAAAAAAAAGTGGTAAGTATACTTTGGTTCAGGAAAGTTTTTCTTTTAAGAATGAGTGGTAAAAACTGCTTGTTGTATGAAATATCACTGGCATAGCTGAAGATATTTAATGCACATTAATATTCATATTTGGTTGTTATGATCTGTTAAATATCCTATATTCTCCTTTCTACTTTTCTTATTTAAAGTATTCTTTAAATGATAATGATTATAAATAGAAAACAAAATACCAGAGCAATTTTAATTAATTTGTGACTCAGAAAAAGTCCTTCAAACTGCTTCAGGCAAGCATTTTTTCTTTGCTAGCTAAACTCCATTTCTGTCCTTTCCTGGGCTGATCTATACCAGGTAGCTTGGAAGATCATGACCTACTAATCCTTTTTGATTTCTGGTGAGCTTTTAAAAACAAAGTAGACCAAGAAACATCAAAGGAGGATTTAAAAAACATACACTGTGCCCTGAAATGTAAATGTTGCTTTGGAAGGCATTCTCTCCTTTAAAAAAGAGGTGAATGCTGTGGTTCAATACTATTCACCAAAAACACTTAAGCATATGCTCAAAATTAAGCATGTATTTAAGTTCCCTTGAAGTCTATGCTGTTTAAGTACACACTTGAAGCTAAATACATTCTGTCATACTTTGCTGACACAGAAGTTCTGGCTTCATTGAAATAAATGCCTTTGAGGATAAAATTCTTTCAGGAATTTCAGTGTTTCTTAAATTTTCTACCCATTGTCAAGGGTATAAAGCCACTAAAGCCACTAAAATGAAAGCCACTCCCAAGTTAAAAAGAAAGAAAAGAAAAAAGATGTTTCTCATATGATCAGTTGTTTTTCTGATATTTTCTCTAGCATGAATGATATGGAAATTGAAAAAAATAGAAGTTGAATTGTGGTTCAGTTTTGTGAGCAGAACATTTACTTGACATTGGGCAAGTTGCTGTTTTTGGAACAAATACTTCGCAGATCCGTAATGAATCAGAAACAAAAGAATTTGGAGGCACTTGACAAGTCTCATTGCAAACTGAATTCCAACTGATTGTGCAGGAAAACATATCAAGTTCCCATTTGTAGTGTCTGAATTGCAGATCTGACATGGAAGATAAACAAGAGCTAGTACTCCTTGCTCAGATTTGGGGAGGTATTTGATCACAATCTTGGAAAAAATGAAGTGTGATTTCTGGAAATATTCCAGTATTTGTCAAAGAATGGTGAGGCAATGTTTAACTGCATAATGGAAACTGGAGAGAAATGTTGACATCCCACTCATCAATCCAATTGCTTTTTTATCTCTCCACTGTCTTGGAAAGAGAGCAAAGTGTAAACCAACATTTGGCACAAATGGGCTGTCTGTGCCATTTAGGAGCAATTTGCATGTAATTGGTAACAATTATACAGACAACCCATTTATAACAGGGAGTGAGCTCACAACCTAGCATAAACGACAAGAAAACGAATCATATCCCCCAGGAATCACACACTGATGTAAGAAAGGAAATGGAAGGTTTTCAGTTGAACCTCTTCACTGGTTTTATCATGCAGGAAATTCAGGGATGCAAATAAGCCTGTATTCAACAGGTTATACAAAAGTGTGACTTGTGTCTGTGCCAGTAAAGAGGATGCTCTCTATCTTTTTTAATTTCACTCAAGTTCTGCTAATGTTCCTGACTAAACAAGCAACCTTTGAAAGTTCAGAGTCTAATTCTGTTTCCATATGGTCAGCTGCTGAACTAATGAGGTGGTTTCCCAATCTCCTCTGTCAAGGCCACCTGGTGCCAGCCAGGTCCCCAGCAGCAGAGACTCAGGTGACCGGTAGTGGTGACACTGAAGTGCAGCTGAGCAGGCTTGGAGAAGCTTCAGCCAGATACTGCAGCTAGGGAAGTGTAAGTTAATTGACTGAGACATAATTAGTTTGATTTGCACATGTCAGCAGCAGTTGAATGTCTTCCACTTCTTTTGGATAAGACACCAACTGACTTTTTAAAAATTACTATTATTATTTGTTTTTAGGAGGGTGCAAACTTACTGTAGTTGTTCTAGTTGTGACAATAGGTTGGATGTTTCTGCATCCTCCTGCTGTGGGCAGTCTTTTCCTCCTTGTTTGAGAACCATACTGATTCAGGTTGGACACAGTTTCTGAGGCAGCTTTTGAGAAAATCTCAATCCAGATCCTTGTGCAGGCACTTCATTAGCTGACTCTCTGAGGAGCATTCCATATGGTGCTGCAGTATCCATTCAAAGGGGGTGCTATAAGCAGCTCATGATAATTCTGGTCTTTGTGATTGTTTCTCTATTCCTAATTCCCTTAGCGTGGTACTAGTGCTAGGCAATGAAAATTGGTGATGGCAAATTGGAGTTTTTTGCCTGTTTATAGGATCTTATTAGTCTAATTGGCACCTATTCAGCAAGAAATTCAGATGACAATGTCTTTGAATTTATTTGGAATGGAATACTGCAGATCAGCATTTTCAATAGAAATTTGCAGAATCTTTGGCTCTGAATTGGAGGAGCTGCGAATGCTCCCTGTGTGCATTTGTACAAACCACTTAAGCTGTCTATGTCTTGGAGCTCTTTGCAGGCTGACCACAGCACTCCATCCAGCGGGCTGCCGTGGGCGTTTGTGGGAATGTCCTGTGCCTGTGTACTGTGGTGGAGTGGGAGCTTTGACTGGTTCCTTGTTTAGACATGGGAGGCATCAAGCAATATTTTCTAGGATTCTTGTCAATGCTTCCATTGTGCAAGTGTACAGTCTGATGGTATCCCTCATGTAGCCAAATATTTGGGATGGACCTGGACAAGGTGTATTTCAGGTAACAAATAGGCCCAAGTTTATGAAAGTTATCCCAGCAAGGTTAGTTGACTGTTTACATCATGCAACCTATAAACATTAAAAGATGTTGTCTATTTCTGCTCAGAAGACACACAACTGGCAGCTGAAGGCTAATGCAAGTGATCACTGAGGTATTCTGGCAAAGCCTGGGGATAGATGAAGGCTTTGCCTAAGTGTGCCTTAATCACTTTAGTCAGTCTTGGGATTCCTTTAAATTAATGAAAAAAATTAGTCTTTTTTCTAGTCTGTTCCTTTCCCTAATTATTGTTGTAAAAACCAAAAAGTTACCAAAACCACTTTTAAAAAATATTTTTCTTTTACTGTTCCACTCATTGGAGCAGTGGTTTCTGTTGTGCTCTTCACACCTGCAGTCACCCTCAGCAGCAATCATTCTGAGCTGTTTCTTCTATCCCTGTGTACTTTAGCAGGACATTGTGCTCACACACACACGTACATCTGTGTGCATGTAAATATATGGGAGCCTCCAAACACTTTGGCACATAATGAGTGTCTTGGTAGTTGGTGCTAGCAAAGTTTTAAGTGTTGGGTTCTCTCTCCACCTATCTCTATTTACTGTTTTAAGCCAAGTGTTTCAGTACTGCTAGAAGCATATATCAGACTACCTGGCTAAAACTTGGAAATATCTGCAATATTTAGTGGTAGATAGTAGATATATCTGTCTCTAAGCTATGTTGACTACATTGATACAGTAAATAAAGCAGGTCCAAGGAGCCTTGCAGAGC